>NC_073351.2:30685000-30915000 GCF_027580225.2 Misgurnus anguillicaudatus | reverse complement strand
TCTTTGAGTCTGGATGAGTTTTCTCATGGTACGTAACTCCAGTAGAATCGCCCGCAGGGTGCTCTTACAATTACACATACAGCAGCTGGACTCAGTTGCCATGGCAGCAGGTGGAGGGGGCAAGGCCATGTCTGAATCAAAACACACACATGTATAGTCAACACAACGGCCACCTCTGATGATGTTAAACTCTGAGAGGCGTCGAGCACACTACACAATAACCGCTGACTTACTGACTGCAATGTGTTAAGAGACTGAGTGGGTGTTAAAGTGTCTTTGTTTGAGAAAGACGTTACGTGTTTGTTGCTTTATTCAAGGCTGTCTAGACGCATGCTGCTGCAGTGCCAGACAATACATCAACTGTAGCCTATAGTCACATAACACTGCTTCAACTGGTTAAGTTGTTATATTCCTGCCTGCTACATTCTGTGGAAAATAACCTTGATACCTTTAATATTGACTGAGTAAGGGCATGTCAAAGATTGAAGTCAAAATGAAATCAAACTTTGATGCTCCTGATGTCATCATTAGTTTATAAGACTTTATGAAACCTTAGCCGGAATTTCACAGATAGGGTCACAATATACCGCAGTGGCTTTTGTGCATTTTTTGGGGGATACTGTACATAAATCTGATTTCAGTGTTTAAAAGAGACATACCATTTGCTTTGGAGTGGTTCAGCATCCTCTGAGTTTTGGAGCGGGTGCTGTACTGCCCGTGAGTCAGAGGCAGAACGGAGCTCCAGTACTGAAGATGTTCAGGGGTCGGGCTGTGCGTCACAGGCAGGTTGAGAGCCTCTTCCTGTGGCTCTTGTTTCAGCGTCTCCCCTTCCCTTCCGACCCGCTGGTACACACGTCCGGTTTTATCACTCAGAAGACGCATCATGCCAGTTATTTGCTTCTTTATCTCCATTCCGTCATCACCTAACCAGGCTAAGTAAAACAGTTAACATATACACAGGCTATATATACTGTATGTCTGCAGGTGAGATTCAGGGTCGATGTACCATACCTTCACTTTCAGAAGCATCCAGGGCATCTCCTTCAGTGTCATTCTGGTCTACATCATCCAATTCATGTGTAAGATCTGAACAAAAATGGGAAATGACTTCATATCTCACATGTTTGCTTCACAGCCAAGCTCTTTACATTATCTTATGGTCATTAACAGTGGCGGCTCGTGAGTGTCATGTGCGTGGTTTCTTTTTTCAAAATATGTGTTCTGCGCGTCGATAAATCCCGTGTGCATCACGTGTTCTGTCAAAATAAGTTTAACTTAAATGGGGCTTTATCCTTTAAAATTTTTTAAAAAAGTATTATTTTAACTGCATAGTTCAGTGCAGGATGATTGCTTAATTTAAAAAATGTTCACATAGATAGACATAAGAATACTTTTATATTTACATGTACAGTAGCCTATATATTTGCCAGACACCTTTATCCAAAGGTGCATTCAAGATATCTGTTTATGTATGTGTGTTCCCTGAGATCAAACCCACAACTTTTCAGATGCTAACACAATGCTAACCTAAATTAAAAATGATTAAAAGTGAAGTTTTATATTATCGGGACGGTTTCCCGGACAGGGTTTAGATTAATATAGAACTAGGCCTTAGTTATTTTAGGACATTTAAGTAGCTTTTACAAACAAACTTTACAAAAAACAATACTGGTGTGCATCTTGAGACAAAACAATGGTACTACTGATATATGTTAAGATGTGTCAGGACAAGGTGTTTTCAAATTAAAGGGATGGTTTACCCAAAAATGAATTCTGTCATCATTTTCTCATCCTCATGATGTTCTAAATCTCTATGAATTTCTTTTTTCTGATGAACACATAAAAATATATTTTGATAAATGATGGTAAGAATAGGAAAAACAAATAGTATGGAAGTCAATGGTTACAATCAGCTGTGTGTTTACCATCATCTATCAAAACATATTAATTTGTGTTCATCAGAACAAAGAAATTTATACAGGTTTGATGAGCGAATTATCATGTTTGGGTGAACTATCCCTTTAATGCTGTGTTCACACCAAACACAGAGAGTCAAATTCGTGTCTACCGCATGTAGTTTGCCACTTGAATGCAATTAACAAGCATACGTTTCAAATGAAAATGATGCGCGTCAGAGGCGAAATCCGCTTCTTGTGGGAGGGACAAGTGCTAGGCGGTTGTCTGTTTGCAAGATGGCTGATGTTGATCGATGCTGACCTCCGGAAGGCGTTCCCAGTTTGGCGAGTTTCATAATTTCCTGTCTCTATAAAAATATGAACTCGTTTTTATATAACTCTGGGTGACTGCTCACTGACAATATTTGTTTCTCCATGTTAAATGAGTGACTCAGGGCGGGAAAAAGTTCAAATTTTTCAACTCGGGTGTCAGACGTGAATTTGCGCGTAAATTCGCGCATCAATTCGCGTTATTGACTAGACAAACTAAACGTGCAAATGAGGCGAATTCACGTTTACCGCACCGCGAGACCTCCAGACGTGAGTAAACGAGTCTTTACATTATTGACTTAACATTGAAATCATTCGCGCCAGACACTCTATTCGCGTTTGGTGTGAACGCAGCTTAAGGCAGCTCAAACTTGCATTTTAGTCTGGGACTAGGATAAATCCTAGTGTCATAAAGTGAATATTTTTTTAAGTGGAAATTGAAAATAAAAGGTGTTAGGTTTTGTGCAGTTCACTTAAAGGGATAGTTCACCCAAAAATTAAAATTCTGTCATCAAACCTGTATCAATTTCTTTGTTCTATTGAACACGAAGGAAGATATTTTTAAGAAATGTTTGTAAACAAACCAATTTATGAGCCCCATTCACTTCCATAGTATTCTCTTTTCCTACTATGGAAGTTGATGGGGCTTATGATGAGTTTGAATACAAACATTCTTGAAAAAAAATCTTCATCAGAACAAAGAAATGTAAACATGTTTGTAACAACATGAGAATGGGAAAACAATGACAGATTTTTCATTTTTGGGTGAACTATTCCTTTAAACAGTTAACCAGAGTGACAATTGTACTTTAAAAAGTAGAAATATTCCATGTAATCAGTATATTAATACACACAATTCACACAAAAATGCATTCATAAAAACAAAATAATTGTAAAAAATGAGAAAAAAGCTTATAGACTAGTTTTACACGTAGTATGTACAGTAATCTATCTTCTGCGTGACGTGACGTCACTCATTAAAGCAGCGCTGTGTGTGTGACGCACGTGACCACCTGTAGGTTGCGTGACTATGAAACGCTCACCAGAGCTTAATCTAAACCATATTCACACATACACATGTACATAAACCTTTATCATATATATTTTATAGCATTTGAAAAGAAGCCCATAAACAGACTGTAGTAAATCGTCTTTACTATCACAAAAGCCGTAAAGCATGAGATTACCATCCAAATTACTCCAAACCATATTATTTAAACATGCCAAATTTGGCGTCGTGATGTCAGAATGACAATGAAGGTAATGATATATTGTATCACAGGTGCATTCCAGAGTCCTGACGTAACGCCTATCTGTCTCTGCTCTTTTGTCTGCTGTGGTCAACAGGACGATGCTGAGTCTGTGTCTGCTTCTCTAAAAACATCTTACCTGCATCATTTACCAGTTTAAAGCTCTGAGATTTCCTGCTCCGTCTCCTCTTCATAAACTCCATTTTTAGGGGATAGCGGTGAAGCCAGAGTCCAGCCCAGTTCATCAGCAGCCAGGCTCTTTAATCACTGACAAACTCATTAAGTCCCAGATGATGATGATGATGATGATGATGATGATGAGTGAACCGAACCGAACCGATCATTGAAGGACTGATGCATTAATGATAAATGCACGCCTCTCTGGAGTGATGATGGTGATGGATAGGACGGCTTTAAAATGCCGATGCGGAGCTGCTCGTTTATGATGTAAATATATAAACCTCTTAATTCTTTCCAAATTCGTCACGTCTTTTCCTTTGCGCCACCTGATGGTCGCTAATATTTGTGGGGCGCGTGTAAAGGGTCCAGATTTACATTGGACAGACTGGAAAGATACTGAATCACTGATCTGTTGTCAGGAAGAGAAGAGGAAACTCCATCGGCTTTTAAAGTCTGGGACGGACGGCTCCTACAAATGACAATGGTTTAAAAAAAAGAGTCAACTGTTTACATCTATATTTCCTTTAAGAAAAGAGTACTGCAGGTGAGAAGAAAATGAGAGAAAAAAGGTGCCTACAGACTTGACCAAAATAAATTATAAATACATTAAAGACAGATCTAAAATATTAAAACTTTAAAAAATATATTATCTATAGTTATTTAAATAAAAATCAATAAATTGAGTGTTGTGTCAATCCAAGCACTTTAAAAAAATAAATAAAAGAGGACTGCTTTAAAATATGATCTGATATGTACTTTTAAAATGTTTCTACTTTGAAAAGTTGTTCTGTACATTTTTATATTTTGGGTAAGTAGTAGTGCAGTCTGTTGTATTCTGTCTTCTTTATAGTCTGTGGGAAAGCATTTAAAAAGTTTTTTATTGTACTTTTTTTACTCGATGCATGTACACATGGCAATAAATAACTGACTGAAATTACTATAATTTCCCACCTTTTTATATCGTCTTATGTTTGCCTTTAATAAAAAAAACAGTAAAACATTATTAAATCAATGCATTGTACCAATAATGAATGCTTTATTATTTATTTATTATATCATTGTTCATTGTTTATATATATATAGCCTAGCATTTGTTGCATAGCCAGATTTACATTGGACAGACTGAAAAGAGACTGAATCACTGATCTGTTGTCACAAGTCTGTGACGGCTCCTACAAATGACAAACAGTTTAAAAAAAGTGTCAACTGTTCAAATCTATATTTAATTTAATAAAAAAGTACTGCAGGTGAGAAAATAAGAGAGAAAATATGAGGAAAATCTAATTTGCACTAGTCTCTAGACCAACATAAAATCTAAATAAATTAAAGACAGTTTATATATATATATATAAACTAAAAATAAAATATATTATCTATAATTATTTAAATCATTATTATTATGTATTACCATCATTGTTTTATTTTATTTGTGTTATATATATAATAAAACAATAATTTATATTGTTAAATTATTTTACTTTTATATTATATTCTTCTTTATATAATTTTAGTTAAGTAAATGCATTTAAATGGTTTGCTGTAAATAATATTTGTTTTATTATGTTTTGTGCTTTGTATACTTTGTAGTCATTTTACGTAATCAAACAAACAAATAATAATAACTTTTAAATAATTAAAATAAATAAATACAGCTTTTAAAAATCATTTTTTTTCTATCAATAACACATCTGTCCACTAGATGGCAGTAGTGATCCCAGTCAGAACTGTTCCTCACCGATTAATGAGAGAGCGAAGCACTGAGCGGAAGTACCTAAACTACATCCGGTTTGATGTTTATGTACACGCAGAGTTGCTGCATTTTCTCCTTAAACATCTAAAGTATATTCCTTATTTCTCATCTGAAGTGTTGTTGTTTTGTGGATGATGGATATCCTCAAAGCGGAGATCGCGCGGAAAAGAAAACTGTTGGAGGAGAAAGATCTGGTGGATGTAAGTAACGATTCTTCTAGATCTTTCTATATGTATTTGTTTACGGTTTACAATAACGTGCCTGTTGAATATCTGTGTTTTTCTAAACACTTGAATGTGTCTGTAGGGGTCAAAGAAATACTTCAAACGAGCTGATCTGGCTCGTAAGGAAGAAGAAGATTATTACAAGAGAAGTGGATACAAGGTACACATTTTAGCTTTGAATGTAACGTTACCTACATAAAGTCTTTCTGTAGTATATTTTAGTATGATGCTACTTACTATAGTAAACTGTAGTCAAATTCATAGGTACTGTAGTGTTTCTGAACTTTACCATTATAAAGTATATCACAATATTTACTACAGTTTATCAACTCACTATAGTTAAATTATAGATACTATGGCGTACTAATAAACCCCTAAGTTACTATAGTTACTGTATTATACAATAACAAAGTGTGGTAATTACTGTAATATACTACGGTATGCTACAGTGAACTACAGTTTGTTATTAGTAGGTACTAAAATGTGCAAGTGGTTCATCACGTGGGTAGACATGGGATTAAATGTCTGCCCATGTGGGGAAGTACTTGTGTATTTTAGTAAGCTGTGGTTCATTGTAGCATATTGTAGAAAATTACACTTTGTTGTTGTTTACTACTATATTTTAACTCTTCTTCTAAATATTTATTTATTTAATCACTCATAATCTTGGCTATTCGACTTAATAAATGTATACATAGCTCTCTCTCTCTCTCTCTCTCTCACTCTCTCGACATGCAGTCGAGCATCATCTTCTGTTTCCTGTGTATTTGGATGCTCATCTCTCTCCTTTTCCTGCTGTTTGTCTGTCTATCTGTCTCTTTATGCTGTGAGTATAGGTTGCTAAAGAACAGCCTATGCGACAGGTAGGGCTCAGTCACAGGAAGACAGTATGCATGATTTCAGACTGATGTTTGACAGAGTTTAAGCATGACAAAACACTTGTTTGTGCATGTTTAAAGGGGGCATATAATGAAAATCTGACTTTTCCATGTTTAAGTGTTGTAATTGAGTCCCCAGTGCTTCTATCAACCTAGAAAATGTGAAAAAGAACAACCCAGTAACTTAGTTTCTCTGCAAGCATGTGAAAAAAATAGCTCATTGAAATTTGGCTCCCCTTGTGATGTCAGAAGGGGATAATACTGCCCCTTAATCTGCACTATCTAACCACAGCACTGCCATGTAGTACAGAGATCAACTTGCATTTTAAAGGACACACCCAAAAATGGCACATTTTTGCTCAATTTTAACATGCTGTAAATGATCTATATGGCATTTTGAGTACTCTGGGGACACCAAAGATTTATAACATCTTAAAAAAAATATTTCGAAAGGTCCCCTTTAAATGCTTATGCTCCCAGTGTTGGACAGAAAACCTACAGGTTTTTTTCAGCTAAGTATTTATGTCAAAGTCGAATTTTGCCTTTGTATTTCACAGATGCCCGACCTGGAGCAAAGCACTTCATTTAAACCCCTTGCTGCCTTTTTATTTGATTGTTTTTAATTGAGCTTTATTAGTAAGTTTTGATTAAGCAGTGCATGTTGGTGATGACATGCATGGTGTGTCAGGCTTGGCTGACGGATTCGTAACATTGTAAATTAGGGCTGCAAGATATACAGAAATGATCGAAAGTGCATATCTATAAAAGTTACTTCTAATCAAAATTTGAGGTTAATGCAGATAGCAGAGCAAAACAGTGTGATGCTAAAATAATTAATGAATAATAATATTTTAAATTTATTCTAAAATCTTTGTCATATCGAATGTTGCGTCGTTCTTTAATATCGTGCAGCCCTACTGTAAATAAAGGATTTCCTTCTGTTTTCGTAGAAAGGTGTCTATTCTTAATATTTCTAAATAGTTAAAGAAGGATTTATTCACAGAATATATGTTAAGCTGTGTGATTTTATAAAGAAATATCTATTTTTGTTAAATATAAACTTTTTTGGATTATTTTTCAAGCTTCCCTTTGCCTCAGTTTGACAATTATGTTTTGATATCGTAGTGAATGATGTTTTAATCATAAAATAGCTAAATTGTAACATTGTTTTATTGAATTTTTCCTCCAAAGCTGGACAACAATGATGAGAAGCAGCTCCCATCTACATCAGCCAATCCCGTGTTAGAACTGGAGCTGTCGGAGGAGAAGCTACCAATGACGCTTTCTCGACAGGAGGTTGGTCAGCCGATCGCAGATCACCTGTCCATACATTGAACCTCTATATTGAATATTGCTATAATGTACTTTATTCGTTGGCTGTGTGCAGGTCATCAGACGTCTAAGGGAACGCGGTGAGCCGATCCGTCTGTTTGCTGAATCTGATTATGATGCTTTCCAGAGACTCCGCAAGATTGAAATTCTAGCACCAGAAGTGAATAAGGTAAGGCATTTGATCTCTTATTTCTCAGATTGATTGTGCAATATATGTTTTTATATAAGTAAATGATCTATAATTAGTTGTCTATAGAATTAGATTTAAAATACTTTCATTCTGTTTACTAGGGTTTGAGGAATGACTTGAAGGCTGCCATGGACAAGATCGATCAGGAGTATTTGAATGAGATTGTGGGTGGAGAAGTCGGCGAGGTGGACACACAACATGATCTGAAAGTGCACGAAGAAAACACCACCATTGAGGAGCTGGAGGTAAACACAGACGCAGATACACACACAGATTTTTTTACGTGTGTAAACCTCATATACCAGAACACACGCACATACAAACAGAGATACCACAACATTATTGTTAGCTACTTTTTCAAATCCAAATGATCTTTGACTTATACCTGACCTGTAATTCTAACTTGTTACCACTAGGTGGCACAATAAGCTTATCAAGTGTCTACTACAGTGACCGATGAATTAACTTCTGCACTGATGTGTTGTATTTCTGTTTTTAACAGGCTCTGGGAGCATCTCTTGGCACAGGTAATGATGTCAGAGACATGGACATCATTGATAAAGTGTTAAGGGTACGTAAATATTGGTTTATTAACTCTTTAAGGTTCGGTTTCCCAGACAGGGTTTAGATTAAGCCATGATTAAGGACTAAGATCCAAGTTGTTTTTACAACATTCCTTACAAAAAACAATACTGGTGTCCATCTTGAGACAAAAGCAATGTCACTGAAATATTTTAAGATATGAGTGCAAGCTGTTTTTAATTACTAAATCTAAAACATGTATTTTAGTCTTGGACTAGACGTAAACCCTGTCTGGGAAACCGCACCTAAGTGTTTAAAGTTTGCACACTGACACTTATTCATTGAGACACTAATTATTAAAGGGACACTCCACTTTTTTTTTTAAAATATGCTTATTTTCAGCTGATCTCCGCGTCTGGCGCTAGCACTTTTAGCATAGCTTAGCATAATCCATTGAATCTGATTAGAACATTAGCATCGCGCTAAAAATAACCAAAGAGTTTAGATATTTTCCTATTTAAAACTTGACTCTTCTGTAGTTACATCGTGTACTAAGACCGACAGAAAATTAAAAGTTGTGATTTTCTAGGGAGAAAGGGACTATTTTCTGGCACTGCGTAATATCATTGCACCTCCTGCAGCCATGTTACGGCAGCAAAGTTCTTGATTATTGCGCCAGAATGAGAGTATAGTTCCTACTAGCCATATCAGCCTAGAAAATCGCAACTTTTAATTTTCCGTTTGTCTTAACACACGATGTAACTACAGAAGAGTCAAGTTTTGAATGGGAGAAATGTTGGAACTCTTTGGTTGTTTTTTTAGCGTGATGCTGGGGGTCTAGTCAGATTCAATGGATTGTGCTAAGCTATGCTACAAGTGGTACACTGAATGAATTCCAAAACAGTAAAAATCAAATATTTAACTCTAGGGGAGCTGGAAGATGATAATTTTATTTTGAAGATAACATATGATTACAAATACTTTTATTGTTTGTGTGGCATCTGTAGTTCTTGCTGGGCGTGTGGGCCAAAGATCTTAATGGCAGAGAGGACCAAGTTAAACGTAGCGTGCAGGGCAAGCTCGCCAGCGCCACCCATAAACAGACCGAATCGTATTTAAAACCACTTTTCAGAAAACTGCGCAAGAAGGTACGACATTCTTCAAGCATCATTTAGACAAAATAATCTGATTATTTATTCAAATGCTTCCTCTTAAATGTATTGTCTTTTCATCTCTAGAATTTATCAGAAGACATTAAGGAGTCCATCACAGACATTATAAAGTTCATGCTGGAAAGAGAATACGTAAAGGTACGTTTTATTTATAATCTTAATATGTTTAATCATTTACATATTAAAGGATTAGTCCATTTTCTTACTCACCACCATGTCATCCAATATGTTGATTTCTTTCTTTGTTCAGTCCAGAAGAAATTATGTTTTTTGAGGAAAACATTGCAGGATTTTTCTAATTTTAATGGACTTTAATAGAGCCCAACATTTAATACTTAACTCAACACTTAACAGTTTTTTTCAACTGAGTTTTTAAAGGTCTATAAACGATCCCAAACGAGGCATAAAGGTCTTTTCTAGCAAAACGATTGTCATTTTTGACAAGAAAAATAAAAAATATACACTTTTAAACCACAACTTCTCGTCATGTAGATCCGGTCGTGATGCACCAGCTGACCCCACTACGTCACCGCAATACATCATGACGTCAAGAGGTCACAGAGGACGAACGCGAAACTCCGCCCCAGTGTTTACAAGTGTGTTGAAAGAGGACCGTTCCTACGTTGTTGTATGTCAACTGATACTAATTAATGTCGTTGTGTCAGTTTATTGTTTAAAATGGTCCACAAATGTGCGTTTTATATATGTAACACGTGACCTCCCTATACGTCACTACGCATTTACGTTAGGTCGCGCTGGACCGGACCTTGACGAAAAGTTGTGGTTTATAAGTATATATATTTTTATTTTTCTTGTCAAAATGACAATCGTTTCGCTAGATAAGACCTTTATGCCTCGTTTGGGATTGTTTAGAGTCCTTTGAAACTCCGTTGAAAAAAACTGTTACGTGTTGAGTTAAGTATTAAATGTTGGGCTCTATTAAAGTCTATTAAAATGAGAAAAATCCTGCAATGTTTTCCTCAAAAAACATAATTTCTTCTGGACTGAACAAAGAAAGACATCAACATTTTGGATGACATGGTGGTGAGTAAATTATCTGGATTTTTCTTTTAAGAAAATGGACTAATCCTTTAAGTCTAGAAAGCACTGCTAACATTCAGTTTGTGTGCTTGCAGGCAAATGATGCTTATCTGCAGATGGCTATAGGAAACGCCCCATGGCCCATCGGTGTGACCATGGTGGGCATCCACGCTCGTACGGGACGTGAGAAGATCTTTTCCAAACACGTAGCCCACGTGCTCAACGATGAGACCCAGAGAAAATATATCCAGGTGGGAATAGTGTGTGTGTTTTGCTGTGTGCTGGTGTGTATGATCTGGTCATTGATGTACTGCATTATTCTGTTTTTCAGGGTCTGAAAAGATTAATGACAATCTGTCAGAAACATTTTCCAACGGATCCTTCCAAGTGTGTGGAGTACAATGCTCTGTGACACAGCATTGTGTTGTAAAATGGACACTTGTTGCTTTCTGACTCTTTGTAAATATGTTATTGACTGTAAATATACCCTAATCTTGAGAATGTATGGATGTTTTTTTTTTATAAACGCTGACTACAAGAGGGATCTTCTTTTCATTCATTGATTGACCTTTTATGGATGAACATCAATGCTTTGACCTTGAGTCACTGTGAAAACATTCCTCACTCCATGAGAGCCAAAATCAGATGTCCATCTGTACTCCTGAGATGAGTTAAAGGTGTTAGTCACAGGAAGAGTGACATGCTGATCCTGGAACAGGATTTAAAATGTAAATAAGCCAAAAACAGATGAACGTTTATTTCATTCATTCAGTCTTTGATGAGTCGGTTCAAAAATCTGATTCACCTGTTTGAGTCATCTCAAATCTTTAACAGCAAAGTTTGATGTTTTTAAAGACGTGATGTGACCCTGTCTGTGAAATCCAGGCTGAAGCGGGAAATGTAATGATGAGATTAGGAGCATCAATATTTGATTTTAATCTTTGACACGACCTTACATTCTCAATATTAAAGGTATCAATTATATTTTCACAGATCTTTACGTAGAATTATTTTATGGCAAAAAGCACAGGGAGGGATACTAAACTATTAAAAAAAAAGGTACAGTACTCTGCAAAAGTCTTAGGCCAACGTGCACCATGTTATAGTGATCATATATTATTGTCTCTTTCATAGAATACACCTAGAAAATACAGGAAATGTATATGTAGTATTAAAAAATGTAAACTGGTGTGTCAAGTTTTAAACTCCCCTTTCACTTAAGGAATAGCAGGAAACTGCAGGATCTCCTAAACCTAAATAAAATTAAATCCTAATTTCTAATTTTAAAGGAATTATCTTTTTACTGAATTCTACTCGACAAC
Source organism: Misgurnus anguillicaudatus (assembly GCF_027580225.2). Taxonomy (NCBI): domain Eukaryota; kingdom Metazoa; phylum Chordata; class Actinopteri; order Cypriniformes; family Cobitidae; genus Misgurnus; species Misgurnus anguillicaudatus. Next base: position 30,902,914 of record NC_073351.2, on the reverse strand, counting down.
GCTCAAGATGTGTTTAGTGCCAGAGGTCACACTAAACACCGACGATGCCTAAAGAAGACATTTAGACATTTTTTGTCCATATTTCTGTTTGTATCTTAATAAAATAGATTGGAAAATAAATATGGATGGACATTAAAACGGTAGGTGTATACTATAAATATTTATGTACTTTAAATGTATACCTTCAATAGGTTAAATAATACTATGGAATGTAATAGTGCCCCAGATCTGGTTTGTTATTAAAGGGAAAGTTCACCCAAAAATGAAAATTCTGTCACCCCCATGTTGTCCTAAACCTGTATGACTGTTTTTATTTTGTTGAAAACAAAAAGGTATTTTGATAAATCGAGGGATGAGAACCAGAAGGGCCTAAGTGACATCTTGTAGATATATTAAAGGATTAGTTCATTTTCTCAAAAAAAAAAAAAAATCCTGATAATTTACTCAGCACCATGTCAGGCAAAATGTTGATGTCTTTCTTTGTTCAGTCGAGAAGAAATTATGTTTTTTGAAAAAAACACTCCAGGACACGCCAGCGCGACCCCACGCAACTGCGCAACGACGCCGAAAAAGTTCACGGATGACATATGCGAAAAAAGAGAAAAAAGGACCGTTCCGACGTTGTTGTATGTGGAATGATACTAATTAATGTCTTTGTGTCAGTTTATTGTTTAAAATGGTCCACAAATGTGCGTTTCATATATGTAACACGTGACCTTTCCACGGCATTACGCAGTTACGTGAGGTTGTGCTGGCGCGTCACACGACCGGAGGAAGACGAGAAGTTGTGGTTTAAAAGTGTATATTTTTTATTTTTCTTGCCAAAAATGCCAATCGTTTTACTAGATAAGACCCTTATGCCTCTTTGAGATCTTTTAGAGTCCTTTGAAACTGCAATTTTAAACTGCATTAAAGCTATTAAGTGTTGGGGTCCATTAAAGTCAATTAAAATGAGAAAAATCCTAGAATGTTTTCCTCAAAAAACATAATTTCTTCTCAAATGAACAAAGAAAGACATCAACATTTTGGATGACATGATGGTGAGTTAATTATCTGGATTTTTTTTAAGTAAATGGACTAATTCTTTAAGTTAAAGCACTCAATGAGCTCTTTTGGCTGCCAAAAGGACACGATTGAAGTCTTAATCAATTTGAAGTTATACAAAATTGAAATTAGTACACAAAATCAGCCTTTTTTTTCTCTGGCCCTCCTGTAAAGTCAGTGAAATGTCACTTATGTCCATCTGGTTTTCACCCATCGAAATGATGGTAAACACACATTCAATGGTACCCATTGACTTCCATAGTATTTGTTTTTCCTACTATGGAAATCGGTGGGTACTTCAGCGGTGTGATTATCATGCAGGCTTAGGACAACATGAGGGTGAGTAAATGATGAGATTTTTATTTTCGGTTGAACTATCCCTTTAACATTTTTAAAAATATCTTCATTTGTGTTTAGGAGGACAAAGAAATGCAAACAGGTTTGGAACAACTCGAGGGTGAGGAAATTATAAATGTTAGCATTAATAAAGAAAGAAAACATAACTTGACTTTTATGAGCCTACTTAAAAACTACTTTGAATGTGCTTAAAGTTAGTTATTATTATATGCATATGGATGTTTTTAAACCTCAGCACACAAATATACAGTTTTACGTGTCATGACCCCAATATTGGCGGAGCTAGAGCAGATTTCTCTTAGGGCGCTGGAGAAACCCCAGACTCCAGCTCCCATCAACCCTTGCTGCAGTTTCCACGGTGATGAAAGAGTTGGACTATAAACACACCAATCCGAAACTCCCAGGATACGCACAATATACGTCTCTTCACACCGCATTCCAATGCGGACTGTGTTCTCACGGCTTGTGAGAGTAACACACACACACACACACACACACACACACACACCCATCAGATGAGAGAATAACCGTTTCCAGCTGCTGTGGAAAGCTGTAACAGAATCGGCTGCTCTCCTCGAGATCCTGCAGAAACATTATTCAGGAAGAACTGGACTTTATTAACACAACATTGAGCTTGTGTGTGCGTTTGTGCATGATCACATAAACTAGCAGTTTGCATGCATTGTATGCATTTGGTACCAATATGTCCTTTGGAGGAACTTATATGTACTCTTTAGTTATATTAGAGAGTACCGTCGTTTTTATCTTTATTTCTGTCACAGATTTTGGGCCACTACCAAAACCCTTGGAATAAAAGCAGTTGTGCTGTCTACATCCTGTAGTGTTTACTTTGGCCTTTAGTCAGCTTTGGGCCTGCAAAATTCTCCAAAATAACTCCAAATGTCTTGACCCGCCTGGCTGATGGTGATACACTAATCTTCTCTATATATAAAGTCTGAACACAACATTCCTCAGAGTTCTTCAGTCTTTTTGCCCAGCAAGAGAACGTCATGCATTCAGCGGTGAAAATATTCCATTCAACGAAGCTTCTACTAAGACGATTTCTGCAAACACAGTGCCTCTTGTTGTCCACATCTCAGTTTCAGTGGGCACAATGGATTCGGCTGCACCAAAACAGATCTACAGCACGACACTGGGTGACTGCCAGGACAATAACAGCCGTTCAGTCTCAGATGTTTGGTTTTCCAGTGTTGTTTTCCTGTTGCTGAGGGAAACCCTGAGCCATTGTCGAGAGACAAAAACATCCTCTAGAAGAACACACACTTCCTACAAGGGGTGGTGCAAAATCTGACTCATATTAACACAGCAGACAGAAAGAAAAAAAAGTTTATCAGAAATCAAGAGTCATTGCATAACTTAGTGTTCAGTTTGAGACAGGAAACAGTAAGGAATTTATGAAATTTCCACCGGGATTCCATGACAAGGAACAACCCATGGGGTAAAACTGCACTAAATACACTTTAGGTACACTTAGTAAGTGTACTTTTTTCACACACTAATTTCGTTCTTAATATACAAAAAAGTCTTCAGTACCTCTTAAGATAAACTTAGAGACTTTTAAGTGTTTTCAACTGTGCTATGCTTTGTGACACTATTTCAGTACACAAACTCAATTTATGTATTGCTCGTATTCATTATACTTTTATTCAAAAGCCCTCACTTACTACTTAAGTAGAATTATACTTTAAATTAGTATGGTTGTAGTGTATTACAATAGAGATGTTGTATTGTTTTGAGCTATTTGGTTCAATAATCAGTACCTATGTCTAATTGTTTGCCTGATATTGTTGATACAGTGGGTTTTGCCAGGTTCTGAGGAAATGTAAAGCTGAGTATCATCAGCATAAAAATGAAAATTTATGTTATGTTTCCTGATAATGTCTAGGGGAAGCCTGTATAAAAAAAAGGATAGGGCCTAGAACTGATCCCTGTGGTACACCATATTTAAACTGAGAGTAACATGACCTTTCCTCATTCACATAAACAAAGTGATAGCAGTTGGTTAAATAAATTAAAGAAACCAGTAGAATTATATGATCTATTGTGTCAAAAGCTGTATTAAGGTCCAGTAATATAAGCAGCAAGATTGCACATGATCAGATGCTAAATGGGGGTAATTTGCAACTCTAAGCATTGCTGTTTCTGTGCTATGGGGCCTTAATTCTGATTGAAACCATTTTCCAATATTTTATATGAGTAAAGGGAGATTTGAAATTGGTCTAAAATAAGTTAAGTTCTCCCTGACCAAGATTAGGCTTTTAAATGAGGGGGCTATAAGCTACCGGTTAGAAGGCTGTTGGAGTGTACCCTAATTCTAGTGATAAGTGTAACCTTTTATTTTTTATCTGGGAATTCACCCGAAAATGAAAACTGTCATCACTTACCCGAATGTTGTTTTAAAACCCATCTGATTTCATTTCTTGTGCAGGACACAAAAGAAGCTGAGTGACCACTGACCAATATTTATTCTTACTACTATAACGTGATTAGACTTTACCTAAAGTGTGGAAACTTGCGTCCCTAAAAAGAGAAGTAAATAAACCAAATTATATATGCATTATATTTTTACATTAGACTGACAAATAAAAGTTACTAAAGCAAAAAAAAATGTGTTGTGATCACTAGTTCTTTATGTTGCATTAACTTAAGCTTGCCTCAGTGGACAGGGGTGTTGTTTGTAAATGATTCTGAAAAAAGCACATATGCAAATCCTTTGGCGCTTTTGTTTTGATTTGGTGGGTAAAATGAAAATTAATGATTTCTGTGTGTGTTTATGTGTTACACAGTCCTACAGGGTGAATAAATTTACATGCACATATAAACAGACACAGACAAGCACCCACCCACTTGGAAATTACAGAGGAACATGTTTGAGGTACAAGTCATCTGCAAATGCTAAAACAGAGCATCCAATTTTTTAATATAGGGATTGAATACATGATCAAAGCAGAACATATAAGGGGCGCAGATGCAACAGCCACTAAACAGCACCAAAAATGAGATAGTTTCACTTTAAATCTACTTAAATTTAGATCCAAATCCATTAAAGGTCATGTTCTTTCTGATCCCATTTTTTAAACCCGAGTTAGTGTGTAATGTTGCTATAATAGCATAAATAATACCTGTAAAATGATAAAGCTCAAAGTTCACTGCCAGGCGATATATTTTCTTTAACAGAATTCGTCTTTCAAAGCCTACAGCGAACGGCCGGTTTGGACTACAGCCCTCTACTTCCTGCTTTAATGACATCAGTTTTGTGACTAAACTCCGCCCACAGGAATATGTCAGTCGCCAGCTAAGCTAACGGCAAGTTAAGCTGCTATCGAATTACAACACACTAAACAAGCTACAAAATCAGAACTCGTTACGTATTTCTGAAGGAGGGACTTCATAGAACAAAAAAGACATCAGTCTGTTTTGAGGACAGTGAAAACAGCCCTATACAGATAAGTAAACTGTGTGAAAAATACCCTGTTTTTTAAAACGTGAAACATGAACACATGTTATATTGGGCACTGTAAAAACAATCAAAGCTTCAGAAACACAGAAAGAACGGGACCTTTAAGAGTCTGATCAAAAAGTGCTCATTTACAAGAAAACATTTCAGACGCACTTACAAGGTTTTATATCTGAGCTCTTCAATTGTCTTTCTTTGCCATTAATATGATTCATGTTTCCAGTGCATGACATTGATGTATATTTGCATATTTTTGATCAGCAGCAGTCAGATTGAACAAATCAAATTTCAGTTTCATGTACTTGGTATTTCAATCACTGAGAGTGACTGTCAGCTTCCCCTACAGCTCGTTCATTACTAATGCACACCAGAGATGAATTTCAATTAGGCCACAAGGAAACCAAATCATTACACCTGGAGGCATGCTGCTTTATATAACAATTATAAATGTATATTAGCTATGTATATACAATCTTAAAAACATGTTATTTATTCTCCATATTTGGGACACTCGACTTAAAAGGTAAAGTTCACTCCAAAATGAACGCTATCATTTACCCTCAAGTCTTTCTTTGTTCTTCAGAACTCAAATGCAGATTTTTTTTAACGTGTTGTTTCGGGTTTTCTGGTTACTATGGAAGTAGATGGTGTGTGACCGAGGTGGTCACCATCCACTCGTATAGTAATCAGAAAACCCTTTAAAGAGGACATATAATGAAACCTGGTTTAAGTGCTATAATTGGGTCCCCAGTGCATATAAAAAGTGAAATAACAACCCAGTAACTTAGTTGCAAGCATGCAAAATAATTCATTTAAATGTGGCTCCCCTTGTGATGTCAGAAGGGGATAATACCGCACCTTAATCTGCACTATCCAACCACGGCACTGACATTTAGTGCAGAGATCAGCTCATTTGCATTTTAAAGGAGACACCCAAAATGGCACATTTTTGCTCACACCTACAAAGTAGCAATTTTAACATGTTATAATAAATTATCTATATGATATTTTGAGCTAAAACTTCACATACGTACTCTGCTGGGGACACCAAAGATTTATTTGACATCGTAAAAAAGTCTTGTAAAATATCCCCAAAAGTGTTTAATAACTTATATTTGACATGTCCTGTAGACATTTACTCATCTATTCTCTTGTTGTGGATAACGCTGTTAAGTTGTTGCACATTAAACATCTAAAAACTGCCTAAACAACAGTTCAGACACAAAGAAACGTGCACTGAACGAGAGGCAACAGTGTTTTAAAAATCTCCATTTGGGTCCTTAAGAATAAAGAAAAAAGGGGGTTCAAACGACTTAAGGGTGAATTAATATGATTTTTGGCTGTACTATCCCTTTAAGAAATGTAGCACAAATCCTAAGACAAATCGTGATTTAATACAAAGAGCAATAAAATGATTTCACACATCATTTTAGAGAACATTCAGCAATAATTTATTTTCAGAATCTCAAGAACCACCACATTTCTCTTCTGGAAAATTCAGTATCAGTTGCCAACAACACGATTTTTGAAAAATGTTACTATACAAATTCTTAATAGAAAAAAGAATAAATTAACTGTGGAGTTTGGTTACATTTAACCCGCCCAACAATTCCACATTTTTTTTCTCTACAACATTGTTTTATTGTGTCCGGTTATGTCTGAAATGAACTCATAAAACATGCTCTATTGTCAAGATGAAGTGTAATAGACAGTTTAGTAACTAACGTCCTTCATTTTGCGCAACTGCTATTAACGACAGTTGGGTAACGTCTACGGCTAGGAAACAAAGCGCTCATCTTCCTCAGCATCTGCTCGTCCTGTAGCACCTGAACATGTTGCTGCCATTTCCCAGCTTTGTGTAAAATTAAAACAAATACTGATTTATAAAATTCATTAAATAAACACTCTCTCTTAAAAGAACCCAGTCAAGATTTCCACAGTCCTACCTATAAATGTAGATAAATGTGTTAGTTAAAGATTACTGCTGTTATCGAACACAGGTAGACGAGGAGTGAGCTCACATTGACATTTAGATGCACAGTGTGTGTTAAACCATCTAGTTTAGGGCAAACGAAACATTTCTGACTTGGAGATAATCTGGGTGGTATGATTTAATGACTGGCCATACAGTTTGAGTCTGTAAGTGTGATTTGGACCCTTTTGAAAGTTATGATTGTTTTATAATGTCGACTGATAACAGCCAAGGCTGTGCTTTCAGCTGTTTCTTAAGGTACTTTGTGTCTAAACTGCAGTGTGTATAAATAAACGTGATCTTTCGCTTTATGGCTTGATGTTTTCCTCGATTACGGACGATCGAGGTGACGGGCACCAGTGGTCTCGGGTTCAGACGCACCCTGTACTCATCTCATACAGAGATGTTTGAGCTTATTGGTTATGAAGTTTGCATGCTTTGAAAACAGTGCACCTGCTCGAGTCTCACATTCTGGAATGCTGATCTCCTGAAATCCTTCATATAGGTCAGAGGTAACATCATTTAGACTGCAATATCATTTTAGTAGTCTGTGTGCCACGTTACGTTGTGCTCATCTGACTTTGCGGTTTTTATACACATGAACGTAATATGTTATAATGGTGATGTGAGTATTAAAAACAAGACACACACCAAAAAACCTCAAAACCTATAAGGCCAGGATTGTTCGGAGTCCCACTTAAGGTTTAGATACGGCATTCGTGTTACCTCACTGATGTCACAACACTACATAGACTATGAGGGGATTTGTCATTTTCACGCTGTGACGTTCTGCATGCAGTTCGGGCTTACAGCAGGGCATTGTGGGACATCATCTGTGTACAGCACAGGCTCAGAGCACCATTTTGGCAAACTGCCGTAGTAACAAAGTACACTGGTTGTGGCCTGAGTTATTACGCGGCACGTACAGTACCTCACAGATCGGTCGAGAGAAGGTCATGCTAACGTTGAGCTAACCTCTATCTAACATTAGTTTGACAGCTATGGCTTCTAAATGTTAGCTAATGTAAACCAAGGTATTGAATGATTTGCAGATGACAAATTACATACAAAGACCACGTTTCCAAAATGACACTCACAGTTTTCACAGACAGGAAATACATGCGCCTGGTTGTTTTAGCTGAATTGTATTCACATCATGACCATCAAATCCAGGTCCGACGTGGAGAGGTTGCCAACTCACATCGGTGGGCGGGGCTTATGGTGCACTCGGCTCCAATGAGAAGGTATGCTGTAGGGGCTTGTGGTCGTCGAACTGAAAAAATAAAAATCTACAAAGAAGTTGGTCGATGACAAAGCAATTCATCGGAATGTGTTTTGTGCATGTCATGTGTATGAAAGAGAACGATGTCGGCTTTTTGACATCAGTGCAAAGGGAACACACACGACAGCAGGGGACAATGTCATGTTGAGCATGTATGGGTGGAGTTTACTTATAGTACAATAAACGTGCACATAAGAGGTTTCTCTCATGCGCCAACAGATTAAACATGGAGGGTTTGTGCATACAGAGGATCTGGCTGCCAGCTAACTGGGTCGAAGTTCATCGAATGAGGGTCAGGAAAGGTCAAGTTCAGTTTAGTCTCCTGTATTTCCGTTGCTCGTAAGCGCTGTACCGCCGGATATACAGAGAGAAAGTTAAAGGGGGAAGAGCAGGTCAGGTGGTACTGGCTCCAGCCAATGGTGTGTTTAGATGAGTTAAGGTCCAGCCTTTAGTCAGGCCTGCCTATTGAACTCTCCATTTTAGACAGAGGCGAGAGGGATGGGGGTTTAGACAAGTGTTCCCGGCTTTGCCTTCTCACGTCCGTACCACTGTACATCCGCTATCTCAGAGCACAGGGGACTGCTCAGGAAACAACTATCGTTGAACGGAGATCTGGAAAGACAAGAGGATGAGAGTGTCAGACTTCTTTTTGACATTTAATAGGTACATAAACTATTGGGTTCAAGTCGAACACTAGTAAAACACTCCAAATCAGTTGAATATTTTAGATGTGCTTTTAAAGGGACACTCCACTTTTTTAAAAAATATTCTCATTTTCCAGGTCCCCTACAGTTAACATTTGATGTTTACCGTTTTGGAAACCATTCAGCTGATCTCCGGGTCTGGCGGTAGCACTTTTAGCATAGCTTAGCACAATCTATTGAATCTGATTAGACCATTAGCATCGCCTGTGCAAAACACATACAGCCGGAGAAAAAAATGAAGCGAGCGCACAGAAGTTGATCACAGTGGATCTTATAGGGTCCGATAAAGCAAATACGGTTAGGATACTGAAGCAAGCTTAGCATAGGAACGCTGCTTTAGACAGGGAAGAAGACCAGAAGCCGTTTTTAATTTACAGATTAAAATGTAATCTTAAATTCTGTTGCAGTGTGCCCATGAGAGGCGGAGTTATACATTGTGTCTATTAGTCATTTTGTTTCATTACGAGATATGTTTAAAATGGATGATTTTATCAAAACACCAACTACATTGACTCTTTTTACAATAACACTAGAATGTTAATTAGATAAATCGAATATGGGAAATTGCATAAATTGACATCCCTAGTTTGAATATTTTTCCTATTTATAACCTGACTCTTCTGTAGTTACATCGTAAAAATCAAAGACTTTGCTGCCGTAACATGGCTGCAGGAGGCGCAATGATATTACGCACTGCCCGAAATAAGTGCTCTGCTATTGAAAGTAACCAAGGGGACTATTTTTGGCTGCTGCGTAATATCATTGCTCGTCCTGCAGCCATGTTACGGCAGCAAAGTCTTTGATTATTACGCCAGAATGAGAGTATAGTCCTAACCATATCGGCCTAGAAAATCGCAACTTTTAATTTTCCATCGGTCTTAATACATGATGTAACTGCAGAAGAGAAAAATACCCAAACTCTTTGGCTATTTTTGAGCGCAATGCTAATGGTCTAATCAGATTCAATAGATCGTGCCAAGCCATGCCAAAAGTGGCACCGCCAGACCCAGAGATCAGCCGACTGGACTCCAAAACTGCAACAATCAAATAATTAATTCCAGGGGAGCCTGAAATTGAACATATTGTGGAGTGTCACTTTAAATCTACTTCTAAAAATGTTTTATACATACGGTTTGTTTGAGTAAAAATATGAAAAGCATAGAGTTTTCAAGCAAGCTTACTTTCAAACCATTTTAAGGGTAATATCATACTTTAATAATAACATTTCATGTGTCTTTTATTTTTTAACTTAATTTTAGATTTCTTACAAATGTGTTTCTTGAGACATTTCAAGACATGTGAATACACAGTGCAATTAGGTGTAAAGTGAGATGCAGAACATGCAGAGAGAGAGAGAGAGATAGAGATAGAGAGAGACAGAGAGAGAGAGAGCGAGAGAGAGAGAAAGAGAAAAAGAGAGAGAGAGAGAGTACCTCTCTACTGGTCAGTGCTTTGGTGAGAGGGAGAGCGCTCTTCAGTAGGAGAACTTTCAGTCGCATTACTGCCCCGAGAAAACACACACACACATCCAAAAACACACAAACATTCAGGAAGACGTGAGTTAGTGACACAGAAAGACAGAGAGAGAGAGAGACAGAGAGGTTAGCATTTGTGTGTAGTAGTGATCAGTTAATACAGAGTGAGTTGTGTAATTCTGACAATGCGGTAGTTTGGTTACACACCATTAAAGTAAACAACACAGACAAGGCATTGTTAAGTTAGGTAAACCTCTAAACCAAGAGAATGTTCTCCACAAACAAAACTTGAAGGACGATAAACCAAGTTGCACAATCTTGACTGAAAGCAAAGAACAGCTAAATGTTTGCATAGACCCAAATAAGCACTGATTTACTTATCTTAAAGACTATTCACAACAAGACATACGTAAATTACCACAAAAAAAAAAAAAAAACAATATAGGTGTGCTGCAACCTAAACAAAAGCCAAACTGCTCTTTGTATGGCCTTGTTAAGTCATGACGTAAGAAATACTGTTTCCCATAATGGTCCAAGCCTCCACTCATTTCAATAGAGGATATTATTTAAACAGCCGTTATATGAGCACAATTTATTCATATCACACATTTAAGCGAAAATTTTATAACATCACAGTGTACGCTGCAGTCTCCGGGCTTACAGAATATATTAATAATTCGTAAAAAATCCATATCTGGTCATTTTGGATTTTGTTATGGAGATGAAAATTAAGATCGGATGGTTTTGGTAGTTTTGCATTATGATACGAGTGTATATTACAGTCCTTCAAGAAAAATGCAAAACATTTTTGTGATTGTTGTGGGCAAACATGCTTGAGCTTGCGGCACGTTTTCTTAAAAAATGCGATGGAATATGCAGGATATTTATGCAATTTTATGCAATGTAATTGTGGGAACTTGCAAAAATTGCATCATTTTAAATGATGTTCACGTCGCGTAATTATGTCACTTCATAATATTGCCATGGCAACAGGGTACATGGCTGCGCTTGTGTAAAGTAAATGCAACATTTTTCAACTTTCTGCTAAGATATATGTAACTTTTTACTATGAAAATGCGGGAATTATAAAATCATGCAAGCCCCGCATATTTTGCAGCGAAAGTGCGATTTGAAAAAATGTGGCCCCCGCATCATGCGTTTTTGTGGAGGGACTGATATTAGCGATAAGTCACTTATCTAACTCATATGCCCTAATCATTTGTTATCCAGTCCCTGAAAAAACAAATTTGGGGTGATTTACTGTTTTCTACATAACATCTTCTTACATAATGTAAAGAACATTCTGTGAAAACATAACCTTGATATCTTTAATAAAAGTAAGGTCATGTCAAAGACTGAAATTAATGTAAAATCAAACTTTGATGCTCCTAATCTCATCATTAGATTATGAGACTTTAGCCTGGGTTACGCAGACAGGGTCACATGGGAAATAAAATTACTTTTATTTTATATAAATTCTGTGGAGTGACTACACTTAAGATTTGATTAATTTTAGATGCTTTTAATCACAAGATAATTCCTATAGTTATAACTGTGTTATGCCATAGTTTTTATGAGTTTGCAATTTCTCTAAAAATATAAATAATAAGTGCTTACAAACGTTTAAATGGTAGTGTATATATTGATTAAAACAATGACAGTTACATTAATCTAAAAAAGTAGTGGGTTAAACCCACACTGTCCATCTTACCCGCTCTGCCAGTTGAGGATGTGCTGTGGGCTACAGGGCGGCGTGGCTGTGGGGTCACTACAGGGCGTTCCACTTCTCTGACTGAGCGGAGAGGCAGCTAAAACACACACACACACACACACATTAAATATTACACACTAATGAATTATGGGTCAGATAAAGTCCTAACGCACTCCTGACATGTGACTGAGCTGCTGGAGGAGCTTCAGATCTCTAAGTGTTACTGCCACCCAGAGAGGTGATAATCCCCTTAAACACACACACACACACACACACACACACACATACATACGCTGACCAGACCACCCTGTCATACCGCAGACACACTCACACGTGTACAGTAACACATGAATCTCAGCAATGCACTTAAGTGGAAAGATAATAAAGGTCTCAACTCATCACTTTCTCTCTCACACACTAAACACACAAGCATCAAGGCAGTGATGTATACATGCATGTGTTTTGCAAGAAAGTACAACGCACATCTGGTGCACATTAGTGATGTTTGTATACAATAAAAAACAAGTATTGCAATTATTGTGTTTCACAACTGATTAGTGGACAGCTTGTATACTTTAGGACAGGGGTTTAAAAACTGTGGGTTGGGACCCGCCCAATGGGATAAGCTTGGGTCATGCAAAGTCACTTGGGTGTTTTGCGGTGAACAACACAGAAAACAGTCTAACCCAAATGAATGACTACTTATGATTGTTTTGATATTTTACTGTTATTGAAATCAAACTTACACTTCATTCACAGTGACAAGAAAAATAAAAACTACTCTCTACTGAATGTGTATTGTTACCTCTTATTTTCATTTAAAATATTTGGTGGGTCTAGACTCTAGAGAGACTAAAGGTGGTCTAGACCAGGGGTGATGCCATGGACCTCCAAAAGTGATTAAGCTTCTGTGAGGGACCCCCTACTTAACATATATATCAATTTATATATTTTTAATATAATTGGCTGCACTTAGAGTTATGTTGGATGTATAATCCTGAAGAGAAACATTTATTTGTACTGCAGCAACTTGAAAATAAATATAATACATTTTGTAAATATAGCAAATATAAATAATTATGTAATGTATGTAGAAAGAAATATGAAATAAACACCTTATAAATCAAATTTATCTCTAAATTTTAACTTTTTCTCAAAGATTTTTTGGGGGACCTCCTACAACTTCCTCGGGTCCTGGACCCCAGTTTTTTAAAAACCCTGGTCCAGACTATACCTAGGTGGGTCCTGGATTAAAAAAAGTTTGGGAACCCCTAATCTAGTACTTGTTTCCATCCATAGCAGAAATAATATTTCTGGCCCAATTTGAGATTTACTGTTTTGTAAATAAAATCTTCTAAAATAATGTAAAGGACATTTTGTGAAAATATAACTAGGCATACACTGAAATGAAAATACTTGGCCGAAACTGAAAACCGAAACACCGAAAGAAATTATTATGCCAATTATTAGTACCATTGCATTTATGGCTATCACTGTGTACTAACTTTACTAGCGGAGTGACGGATCACAAAACTCACGGTTCGGATCACGTTACAGTTTTTGAGGCACGGATCGGATTATTTTTCGGATCAGCAAAAAATGGGTTGGAAAAATCTAATAACAAATAAAGAAATTGCAAACATTTATAAAAAAGAAGAAAGTTGCACATTAAGTAAGGTCTGAAATTAGCATTAGGTACAGAAATAAAATCAAATGAATAATAACACTGTCTTTATTGTATAAATATAATGATAATTTTAGAGCTACAGAAGTGATTTACTATTTGTCTTGGGTTGTTTGATTAACATTAATGACACAGGCTTAAGTAGGTTAATTAAGGTTACTGTCTCTTTAAGACCAAATAAGCAGAGACGGGTTTCTGACTGTAATCTTTACATACACTTAAGACATAAACTAATGTTTTTATTAGAAAAAGAATACTGTGAAGATCATTTAGTTTGTATGTGCCCTGTCAAGAAAGATTTTATGTTTGCTTGCTTTTTGAAACGCGTCTCTCCATGTATGCACTACTGAGTAGGGGTGGCACGGTTCACAAAACCCTCGGTTCGGTTCGTATCACGGTTCTCGGTTCAGTACGGTTCTTGTTGTTATTTTTTTTAACACTCCAGAAATGTATTATCTTATTAATGTATGAATTATCCATAATTTAGGATACAGTATTAAAAAAAGTTAGATCATGTAATCATGCACAAACTGAATTTGACTTTAAGCTCATTATTGGGAACATCCTTGAGGAAAGCCAGGCGAGATTTTGACACAGCGAGAGGGAAGACATTGATGATTTCAACATGCTTTTCATTTATTTGGCAAAAAAGAGAATGTGTATTGCCATCTACATGAACTTTGTGTGCATTTTTAGCACACAAAGATAACTTGCATTTATCAAAATGCCAACTTCAGTGTAGCTTTAAGATTTATCACTGAGAGGCTGCTTAAATACTGCAGAGAGAATATGTCAGACCTGCCAACCTTGGACATTTTTTTTGAGTAGCAACTTACTGCAGCGGCGCGAGGTTAGGCACATTTGCTGATCAGTAGTGATTGAGTTCACATGATCACTTATCACTTATTACTAAGCACATAGTTCCCACTCACCACCATATCTAGTTTTTTAACATAAAAGTAGGCTATGAAGAACTATTTTAATGAAAAGGCAATCCCAAAAAATATGCTTCTTAAACAAAACTTAAACATAATTGAAAATTGTATTGGCCTATGGCATATGTCTTAAATACATGGGACATTATAAATAACAAAGAATCAACAAATAGCAGGCTATATCCTTGCTTTATTTTCCAGCAGGCATGTTGACATTAAGCTCCACTGGGGCAAAGGCCTCCCACTACTTTCTCTTTAACATACCTAACATGAACAGTATTAATATGTTTTAAGGCTTGAAAATGCCATGTTAGCAGATTTGCATTCTACAGAACTGATGATAATGAGTCTTTTATAAAAATGTACAATAACATTACTTAGCTACTACAATAAAAAGCATATGTGCATGATCATTTGATTATATTATCTGCATGGTGTCTAAACCTGCTGAAAAAAACAGCATAGACCAGCATAATTCCCATGCTGGTTTGGTGCTGGTTTAGCTGGTGGTCACCAGCATACAGAACCAAAACACAACACATGCTGGTCTTGCTGGTGCTGGTATGCTGATGACCACCAGCTAAACCAGCACCAAACCAGCATGAGAATTAAGCTGGTCTATGCTGATGGTCACCAGCACCCAAACAAATGCTGGTATACTGTTTTTTTCAGCAGTGATACCAACTGTTTATGTAGTGTCCTAAAGTAGATCTAGTGAACTAAACAGTGATTTCATATCTGACAATACAGAAGAATACACAAACATGTTTTGATTTTCTCAGCAATAATGCAAAGCTCTATACTTGGTTTTGACTGGCTGAGCATATAGTTTGTTTTACCTCCCTCACCATCTATACTTTCTGCTCCTTGCTCTGCACAAAAAAATCGGATGTACATCGACAGGAGCCAGTAACAATCGAGTAAGAATAAGATTGCTATTATTTAGAAACTTACTTTCGTTTTGTCATGTTTTCTCGCGTGCTGTCGTGTGCTCTTCTGAGTGAGCGACTGCGTGCTACAAAAAGTAAACACAGCTCGCGGACATAAATTTCTGCGTGCTCGCGCAAGTTTGTCTTTTCCGTTAACGTGGGACTGCAACGCGTTTACAAGCGTGAATTACTTTTCATATAGCTCCGTTTTTGCCGCGATTAGCAGTGTAAATTAATATACTGGCAAATAAAGTAAAAACTTGGAGAGCAACATAGGACACTGGGTACAACAGATTTACACTGGGGCACGTGCAACAGTAAAATGGGTCTACACGCCCCGGTTGGCAGGCTTATTAAAATAGATGCAATTCACAATTCCCATAGCCTGCACATTTACCTTTAAAACGGTGTTTAGAACCATCATCCATGTAAAACAATTCACAGTATGAAGATGGACAGAGATGAAAACCATTCGTTATTTTCGTTATTCGTTTTGACGGCTCTCCGCCTTAAAGAGTTTAAAACTAGTGCTATGATTGGTCGATGTTGTTTTTTACCAACAGGTTGCTGCCCAATGCACAGACAGTTGAACTCAAAGCCATCAATGGCTTTTCGCATATTTTAAAAAGACAAATCGTAGCAGCGTAGTTTGATGTCTAAATGCGTATCTCCTACGCAAAATGCGTAAAGGTTGGCAGGTCTGATATGTGGACGAGAGAGAAACATAACGTTTACACCTGTAATATTTAAATCCGTCTCTTTTGTCCACTTTTGACCATTTCTGTCCTGATTACTTTCAGGGGCAGTTTATGAAATAAGATCGAGCAAATTTCACATGCTAGCAAAATGAAACTACGCGGAAATCAGCCGCTTTCGTTTTATCAACGAAAGGCTAAAAATAGCGCTGAATACGAAAAGACGTAAAACAGTGTTCATTACCTCAGATTAGATAAATGGTCGGAGAGAAGGCTGTCGCGTGTGGCTGTATCTATTGTTTTATTTCCGCTGTCATCATAGGTAACATGAAATAAAAAAATGTCTCCACACACCAAACTTCTTTTTCTCTCCCTCTTGCCATTTCTACACATGACCGGCAGCACTCACTCTCCACACCAGTCACCTCTTCTTTCGCGCTATTCGCGAAAGGGGAACACGCTATCTGAGGTCACATACAGGGCACGAGGCTACATACATTGCGCATGCCATGAACCGTACGACACACACGCGCTCCGAACCGAGACAAGCGAACCGAACGGTTCGGATTTTTTTCATGAACCGTGCCACCCCTACTACTGAGTGCACTTAAACGCACGCTCACACAGACACCGTGGGCGATTTCCAAACAGTGCAGCATAACAGTGACTCCAGATAAAAACATCATGTTGTTTTTCATTGCTTTATTCACCAAATGTACGTTAATGGACTACAGTATGAAACACATTCCGGATCGGACACATTCAACCACATGTGCATCTGTGCGTACAGAAAGCACCTTTTTGCGGTTAAATACGTCCACAGACGTACGCCTTCAGACAAGCACGTGCAGGTCGTGGTTTCTGTTTGCGTCATCACAATTTCGGCCGTATTGTTTCGGTGATAAAAATCTTTTGGCCGAAAAACGAAAATGCTTTTTTGTGGCCGAATATTCAGTGCATCCCCAAATATAGCCTTGATGTCTTTATTATTGTAAGCAAGATCATGTCATAGATTGAAATTTATTTGAAATTAAACTTTGATGTACATCATCTCAATTAGATTATGAAACTTTAGCCTGGATTTCACAGACAGGGTCACTTTTGATAAACATAAACTAGGCAAACTTAGCAAATTCATTCTTTGTATGTGCATGTACCTGGTGAGCCCTTCACTAGCGTTCCTATCCTCCCCTCGCGTCCCTCTGAAGCGTTGGAGCTGGTGTGCGTGACCCGACTGCGTTCCTTCAGTGATCCAGAAGAGCGCTGGTACCAGCACCGCAGCTCGTCTGACACCGCTGTCCGACCACCTCCACCCTCCCTCCCCAGAGATGGAGTCCTCACAATCTGCGAACGAGAGGGCGTCAACCTCCCGCTGCTCCCGCCTGATTCCCCGTCCTCCCCTGAGCCCCACCCCTCCTTATAAAGACCACCAGCCGTGTACGAGTTGGAGGTCTTGAACTGCGCCTTGACACTGTAGTGACCTTCCTGGTCGTTTTCCAGGCTGCGGACCACCACGGCGTTAGGACTGCTGCCCTCGGTGTAAAGTGGGTACTCTTTGATCCGATACTGAGAGGAGGGTTGGCTCTGGCTGTGGAGGTACACGCCCTGGTGGCTCCCGCACACCCCCGAATGGGTGCCTCCGTTACGGGCCGCCAGGTTGGGCATGCTGCCGGAACTAGAGGCACCCAGGTGCCCGGCGGATTTGTGCCGTTGTCGCTGTCTCTGCCGGGCTTTGGAGGGCGAGTCCTCGGCCAGCGTGCAGTAGTTGGGGTTAGAGGTGGACGAGGGATAGTAATGTTCTGAGCTGGAGTGGCTGGTGCAAGACGAGCAGTCGTCTGGGACAACAGAGCCGTTGCTTCCTGTCCTCTGTGGGCCTGATAGGAAGAGGTCAGGGCTAAGTCCTGTCTCTGTGTCTGCCTCCAATGACAGCAGCTTTCCCTGTGACTCTAGACTGGAGCTCCGGCCACGGAAGGGTTGAGTTAGACTAAGAAATAAAATACAAAAAAATGTATAGGTTGTTACAGGTTTAAAAAACTAAACTTTGATATAAAATATTAACAAAATGAATGTTAAACAGAACAATAAGCTTAGTTGCTTGTGTGTGTGCATGGCAGCACCTTGCTGAGTGGACGTAGCTTCGTGTTCTCAGGTCAGGAGTTGAGGGCATACTGGACTGGCTGTTCCAGTGAGAGAGGGAGCGGACCGGGCTGTTCTGGAGAGAGTTACTGCCTCCTGCTTCACAGCTGCCTGTGCTAGGGAACCGCCTGTGACTACTGTATTAAGAGAAGTAAAGAGAATCAATGAACATAAGATGTCATGAGGAGGTGATACATTACAATTGGTTTGCACGTCTAATCACACCAGGAGTGAAAAACAGGGTGAATTTATTTGTCATGACGTGTGCCAAGATGCATTGATTTCTGATGTTAGGTGTGCACGGATCTTCACTGCGTCATTGTGTGAAATGCTGAACGGTTCGTACCTGGAGTGCGAGGAGCGTTTTTTCACCCTTTCGTAGGGCTCGTCTAATGAGCTTTCGCTCCACATGCGTGGTTTGATGGGGGACTTGTCGTAGTCGCTGCGCTGGTAGTGCAGGTGTCTTAGTCCATCCAGGGACTGTGGAGGAGGCGGCCGGCTGTGGGAGGGGGGACGTGGCGGGAGACCCTTGTGTGGGGAAGCGGCCGGGGAGAACGTCGGGGTTCCTGTCACCTGGGGGTCATCTGAAATGAGGAGAAAGCGTTAAGTAACACCAGTAAAAAACTCAGCCTTATTTAAAATCTATCAATGTGTACAAGATAGATTTAGGAGTAAGGTTTATTCATAACCTGGTTCTAGAAAAATAGTCTAAGAAATGTCCTCACATTTATAGTTTATATGTATACACTCATTTGCTTTAATTTACATTACATTTATGCATTTAGCAGATGCTTTTATCCAAAGGTATACACTTTTTATCAGTATGCGTTCAAAACTTATGTCCTTTTGCAGTGCTAACGCAATGCTCTACCACTGAGCTATACAGGAACATATGCTTAATAAATGTACTCTGTGTATATCTATATTGTGTAATGTGGTTTGTATAGTTAATGTAACACACTGCACACTTGTTTATGGTGATGTGACAATTAAAGAGTTATGATTTACCATCATCCAGCACCAGGGCGTCAGACAGAGAGCTGTCCTCTGAGCCGATATTGGCTTCTGTAATTAAAAAACAAAGACGGTTACAACACACCACATCTCTCAATGCACACACTGCACATCAAACCCATCCCTGCTACTCGAGTGTGAACACAAGTGCGAGGTCACATGGGCAAACACATTCACACGCATGTTTTATAGGTCTAGCAGGAGGTGCGATTACTCTTACTCTCAGCAGGAAAAGGATTGGATGGCGTCAAAGTAATCTCTTACCCTCAATGATGAGAGAGGCACGTTGTGTGGGTTTCTTCCCGGATCGAACGCGGTATTCATTTATGCCGTTCTCGATATCCTGCAGTTTCTTCAGAGCGTTCAGATATGACGTCTTCCTCTGCTTCTTCAGTTTTTTGCTGCTGATGTGAGGATCCGACGCTAACCGCCGTGCCGCCTCCGTTATCTGAGACTGGATCGCAAACTCCCTTTCCATACGTTCCAGCTCCTCTTCCTGAAAAACACAAACATAAGTAAGGCAAAGACTTACGAAACATATGATCTTTTATATCACCCTTTGTGGAACTGCCAACACACACTCCGTCAGAATGACAAGACAGCCACGGGCGCCAAGTTGTCTAGTCACATTCTCACACACAGACACTTAGACCAAAATGTTGTGACCTCAAATCAATGTCTTAAATTAATCACCCAAAATCAGCGTTCACTGGTCACAGAGACGCACTCTGGTAAAGACGACACTGTGACCTCTTAATAATGGCTCAGATAAATCATCTAACTTTAGCGTTTGACAGATACACACATACTGTTATGCTCCTTTTCTGGGTTTTGTAATTCGGTTCCTTTGGCTGGAGCTTGACACTATCGCCATTTCCTCTCATAATGCCTGACTGGAGCTATTTATAGATAGACACACATTGCAGCAAAAGTCTGATTTTGACTTAAAGGTCAGCTTTGGATTAAACTGTTGCTGTGGTCAGCTACAAAAAAGACTATTAACATCTAAAGAGTTCAGGTCCTAACCAAAATAATGATCTCTTCGGTCATCAGGCCGGATAAAGTTGAATGTCACTGACCTCTCCTTTGGGTAGGATCTTCTGTTCATCCAGTTTAAATGCCGTGCCAATTTTGCGTCTGACGGTAGGTGGCTCCTCTCCGGGGTCCAGAGGATATTCCTTAGGGAGCTTTCCTGTCAGCTCCTGAGGAACAGCATACAATCTTAGTATGAATGTTAGTGTGCATACATAAGATGAACTGTTCCAAAAACTAGTGTGGCAATATTTAGTTGAGGTCTCAAACAGTAGGGCTCCAAAAGATACTTATGCTGGGTACACAAAAGATAATCGGGATGGACATACGCGCACATGCTCTTGAGATTATCACGTAAAACTAAACAATATCCAATCAGAAAGCGAGATGATGAAAGACAGAAGCAGTCATGGTGCAGCACAAAGTGAAGTTGATGCAAAGTGAACTTGTACAGACCATGTTCCCGCTTTCTCCACAACTTCACCCAAACCCTTTTCTTTTTTTCCCTTTAATTTTTGGTAAAAATTATTCCAAACACTATCAGAGAAATTTCTTCCTGCATATCGCCCACCATGTTTATTCTGAAGTCTCGCAAGATTTTGCGAGATTTCCTTGGTTCACAGTCAAGACTCTGGTTGAAAATCTGTTCGTGTGTGGTGTGCTGTCTTTGACACATCATGGCACACCACACACTATAGGAGCAAAACAGTTAAATCTAGGATATTTTATCCTTATGTTTGTGGTCTATCACATTTTGAAAATCTTATAAGATGTAAACAATATTTTGGTGTGTACCCCACAAATTAATGCTAAGTTAAAGTGGTTGTAGCCAATGTAGGCAACAAGGCGGCTCACTAGGTTTCGGAACACATCCATTCCCTACTGAAAAATCCAGGCTAAGACCAGCATAAGCTGGTGAGCTGGTTTAAGCTGGTCTCCCAGCTTGGTTTTAGCTGGTATTGCTGGTGTAGCAAGCTGGTCTAGCTGTGTTTTGGTCACTTTTAGGCTGGAAGACCAGCTTGACCAGCTTTGCCAGGCAGGGAGGACCAGCTTAAACCACCTTAACCCAGCAAAAAACAGCTACCAGCTTATGCTGGTCTTAGCTGGATTTTTCAGTAGGGTTATGATAAAGTGGGAAGTTCATGTTTTAAGGATGCTGCAGGAGGCTTGTTTCGTTTCTCTCCGCTTCTCTAATGCAGATGTTCTTCAGTTCTTCTATTCTCTGTCTGAGCGTCTCCTCGAGAGCTTCCTGTCTGGCCCTCAAAGCCGCCAGCATGTCCTTCTTAGCAGTTTGAGAGCTGTCCGACTCCTGAGAGCCTACATACAAACATGCACACAACATTAGATCAGATCCAGGGCTTAAATATCAGATCCAGTTTATTTCACTTAAACAATCAACCTGACCTTCTTGTTTAGTAGAAGGGTGTGTACTTAACCTCTTTCAATGCTCTGAAAGGGGCAAAGTTTGTGCGTGTTTCCGGATAAAATGAACAAAGGGTCCCAATAGGGTAACATTGTTTACCAAAGTCTCAACATGGATTGGAGCATTGAGAAAAGCTGTGTGTGTGTGCATGCCTGGGAACACCTGCTGTAATAGTTAGGATGTTTATGGGAAAGTAAATGGAAATTTTTAAAGAGTTCAATAATTTTGTTTATGTGTCTACAGGAATATACTTGAAAATAATGATCATAGTAGCTATCACTACGTACTATTAAAAGCATTGAATCAGTATTTGTTTCTGCTTCTGGTATCACTTATATCAATCTGTGTGCTGTAAATCCATCTGTTTTCTCACACTGGTGTTGTGTAGCATGACTGACAGTTTCCGGCTGTGTATCCTGCTGAGGAATGTGATTTGTCAGGTCTGTATGTTTGGGAAGGAGGGAGGAATCTCATAGGATCTCTAGTAATGTGTTTGTGTGGGCCGGCAGCTGCCTGTAAATCAGTAGAGTCAGTGTTGCTAGGGTCCTGATGTGTGAGTGTCTATCTATCTGTGGTCAAGGGCATATGAGGATTTGATTGGATCATGCTATGTAGACTATGATATATCTGGCCAATACTATTTGTTCCTCCCACACATCAACTGAGAACAAAACATCAGTGCTTAATTAACCTACTGAATCATGCATATTAAACATCACAGCTGGGCCTTTACAGAATCACTATGAACATACAAAATTAGTGTGAATTCCTGTGGCCATGTTAGAATTTGTGTATGAAGAGAATTTAACTGCAACTATCTTTTCCACAGTTAGGTTTAGATTCACAAAATTAGCGCCAGACATCAAATCTGCCTCCGAAACTGAAAGTCAAATATGCTAATAACAATGATATGGTTTCTTAAAGGAGACATTTCACAAGACTTTTTTAAGATGAAAAATAAATCTTTGGTATCCCCAGAGTATGTATGTGAAGTCTTAGCTCAAAATACCATATAGATAATTTATTATAACCTGTTAAAATTGCCACTTTGTAGGTGTGAGCATAAGTGTGCCCTGGGTGTGTCTTTTAAATGCAAATGAGCTGATCGCTGAACTAAAGGGCAGTGACATGGTTGGATAGTGCAGATTAAGGGCAGTATTATCCTCTTCTGACATCACAAGGGGAGCCAAATTTCAATTACCTATTTTTTCACATGCTTGCAGAGAATGGTTTACCAAAACTAAGTTACTGGGTGGATCTTTTTCACATTTGATAGGTTAAAAGAAGCACTGGGGACCCAATTATAGCATTTAAGCATAGAAAAGGTCAGATTTTTACACTATGACCCCTTTAACACATTTCCAATATTTCAATATACATTACACTGTCTTAAAACATGCTTTAAACGTCTTTCGTAGGTAAGCAACCATGAGCAGCGTACTCAGGACGGCGAGGAAAACAAAATGCCTACCATACTATTTTCGGGACTAAAAGTCCCTCCGGAGTTAATTAAAGTTGCATTAAAGGGAAACTTCACCCATTTGCATTAAGCTTTGTACCGTTAGAACCCCAGTCATGTTTTTGAATGGTCGTGCACCATTCCCTCAGTTTCCCCTGAGAGGGGAGAAATACTGATTTCAGTGAGGCACTTCCTTCTTTCAATGATGTAAAAATCGTCATTTTGCGTCATTGAAAGAAGGAAATCCTGTATCTCTATTGAGTGTGAAAGACTACAGACACTCATTCCTCATTTTTCCAAGGTGGGGGCTATGGGTGGGACCCACTCACGCTTCAGACCAATTACAGATAAGTGGGTGGGACTTACGAAAATATACGAACACAGACCGAAAAAAAGCGACCAGCCGCCATCTTTATGCTAAGCTAAGCTAAACAGAAGTTGTGGAGCGAGCCAGAATTCATGTTACAATAACAGTGGAAGTTGATCAATATTACATGGAAGAGGGTGATTTTACAAGCGTGATGCTCTAATCCGCTGTACATTGCACCTTTATGAGCCACAATACTGCAAAGAGCTGAGGCAGATGTAGGAACAGAAGCCCGAGGAGTAGGCCGGAGCCTGGGCGTCGGCTGGGTAGAGGAGCCCGGTGAAGAAGCAGCAACCATCGGCCTCTGCTGCGTAGAGAAGCTTTCCTGTTCTCTCGCTGTGTGGCTTCTTTATAACATTTCTGCATCAGATAAGGATATGGACGTTTGTTTGGTGAAGGTTTCTATGCAAGAGAGGAACTTTGCGCGCGTTTGGAACGTTTATTTCACGGACATGTTTCGGTTTACGAGCAGACGCGCTGCGGAGTATATAAGCTTGGACGGACTCGCGCCGTTTGCTTTCGGTTTAACATTTCTGGATCAGATAAGGATATGGACGTTTGTTTTGTGAATGTTTCTGGTCGCGTGCTTATTTTAAAGACGTGTTTCGGTTTACGAGCACAAGCTCCAAGAGCTGAGGCAGCGCGTCTGTGGAGATATTATGCAGGGGACGCGTTTGTGTGGAGGATGGAGGGATAAACGGACGTCTGACTAAAGTGAGTGTTTATATTTTCTTTGTTATACTAACGTGGCATTTATGTACACAATAGCATATCTGAGTGGTGTTTTATATGTCTATATTGTGAGAGCAGTGAGGCCAATAACAACACAAATGTAATTACAGTAAACAAGAGACAAAAAGAAAATTGGTAAAACTAAATAAACATTTAAAATGCATACACTTTTTTTAAGTACTTGGAAAGACATTTGTACTGTGGATCTGAAACTGCACGTTACTGTTTGAATAAGACTTTGCTACACACCAGGCCAGAGTGTTATTGTGTGTACCACAATGTAACATCACGTTTAAAAGTAAATCATGATTGGTGTCAGTCAGACACAGTGGTGGTGGCTATTTTCTTTGTTTTACTAACGTGGCATTTATGTACATAATAGCATGTCTGAGCCGTGTTCCGAGTAATGGGAGTGGCTTGCAGAGCTGTGCATTGTGGTGCATAGTGGCAGTTGTAGTTTTTCATACAAATGTGCTCTAAAGTCACATTTTGTCTTTTCTCTGTCAAATAGGCACAAAATTCTACATTTATGTTACATTTTGACTACAAATATGACTCACTTTCCATAAAGATTAATGTTCCTATCAGTGAAATGGCCCTTTAATTAAAAATGCATCATGAAGAGCAAAAATCATATCAGGTATGATATCAGGAGTTAAATATCTAAGTGCTTGACAGAGTCATGGCACACACACGCTTGATCTGTGTTAAACTGTGGTGTATTTATAGGAAACAAACAAGCATGTATGGGTATATGCAACAAATTAATGTAAACATTTCAGTCTCCAAATTATTGTGAATGATTTATTAATGCATGCTATTTTATTTAGTTTCTCTAGTGATCTCATCTCTTACTGTACCCCCTCTTTCTCATATGTGTGGACATTGATTAAGAGGCTAACAGATTCATAGCCCAGATGAAACAGAGGATCATATAACTAACATCAGAGGAGTTCCACAGATCTCTTTGTTCGTATGATAACTGACACCACGGCGCAAGTCCAAAACCAGCATCATGACAAGCTGTTCTCAATCTCACCCTGCTGAAAATGTGCACACACCCTAAAACTGTCAACGTATGACATCACCATGAGAACATAAACATGGATCATAAACATTTGAATCGCAAAAATAAGAGGAGAGAGTGTTTAAAGTCAAGCACACGCTACGAGACCAAAGCTCTTTGTGTTAAACATCTGTGATGAGAGGACCTAAACCTAGCAACCTGTGATCAGTTTTAATGCAATGTAAGCAGGGGGATGAGTTTTTGTGTTGTAGTGTGTGCTCAGACTGACCTGAGGACAGCAGGCTGCCACTGCTTCCGCTGATGATTTTGCCTTTGCTGCCCATGTTGGCCAGTTTGGAGGTCTTGAGGGTTCCCGTCTCTGTCAAGTCTATGGCTATCTCATTCAGACTGCGTGCTGCGTGAATCTTGCTCTGAGAAAGAGAGAAAGAGAGTGAATGTGCTTGCCAGCTGTGTCGACTGTGACAGGATTTTCCAAGAGAAGAACATTCCGCAACTTTTAAAAGTGTAACAGAATCCTTCACCAAAATCAGAGACAGATATTCGTGTGTGTGTGAGACTTCAGGCAGTCCTGAGGATTTCTAAGAGCTGGTAGTCTAGACGGTTAGACAGTTAGACCACAAAAACACACAGGAAGGTCTTCGCAGGAAAGACGTTAACATAATTGCACAAAACTGCCAAACACACACAATACAAACGAAGCACATTGATTCTGGTGAAGTGTTAACATAAACAAAAACAAACACGCACCTTGCTCTGTTTGCGGTCCAGGTAGAACTGGTGTTGGCTGATGGCCATGGCCCAGATGGATTTGATGAGGG
This sequence comes from Misgurnus anguillicaudatus, assembly GCF_027580225.2. Lineage (NCBI taxonomy): Eukaryota > Metazoa > Chordata > Actinopteri > Cypriniformes > Cobitidae > Misgurnus > Misgurnus anguillicaudatus. Next base: position 30,876,640 of record NC_073351.2, on the reverse strand, counting down.
TGGGACAGGCGTACCAAGTGTGCACAGCGATGCCACTGTGACCAAACGTCCTTCGCGTTACCGACGCCCTGCAGTTGAAGCAAACACGACTTTATATTCACTGAATTTGCCGAAAGTGTCAGAGCATAAACAAACATACAGTACTGGATCTCTTAAACCTAAATGAAATCCTAATATCGATATCCAGGGTTCCCACACCTAAGTTAACTTCAAATTTAAGGACTGTCCAGGTCCTATACCCTCAAATTTAAGGACTAAATGCGGGGAGACATTTCAAGTGAGAGCAAGGTTACATTGTGTTACCTTTTAGGATACATTGTTACAGTTCCCTTTTAAAGGAACTCGCGCTGCATCACTGCGGTGACACTTTGGGGACGCCTCCAGGGCTAAGTGCGTTTGAATGTGTATATAAAATTCAACCAATGGTGAGGCTTAACGACAAAGACAGAGTGACTTTGGAGCCAAGAAGTATATCACTATCTAAAATATTGACAAAGACGGCGTTACAGGGACGCAAGTAGTATGGCAAGGGAGATGCAGCGTCTCGTTCCCTTCTCAGGGAACAACAGTTACATACGTAACCCGAGACGTTTTCGTGTGTCAAACACAACTATGCAAAAAAGCATTTTGGTATAAATTGCACGTGTGCTTACTAAAATATCAAAAAAAAAACTGGTTTTACATTCAAGGTGGACAGTTCTGCAGTTTATTAGCTTAATATACCACACACAGTGCGGCCCACATACACACACTCCATTTACAATGTGGTCAAACCCTTTCGCACGTGTACGTCCTCCCATCTGTCCAGAGATGGGCTTTATACAAACCTCCAGGCCTCTATAAATATCCTCCTCTCCATCCACTGAAGTTAAGATAAACAGCATACCCTGGTGTTCTGACTTTTATCAAAACTACATTACAGTTACAGCGTGTGTGTGTGTGTGACCATCAGCTACCACCCGAATTGATTAAAATGATCAAAGTAATAAGAACATAACTACATCAAAGTCCCTTGTGTTGCATGATAAACAGATTTCTTTTCATCCTTCCCTCCCTTTTTGTTTCTGGTCTCGTGTTGCTTGTTGGAAGAGTGTGAATGAGGCGGTTTATCTGTCAGCATCTTAAGCGGCGTGTAATGTTGCTTTTGGAAGCATCTGCTCTACTAAAGGGAATAACCAGCCCTTGGCACGCACTGATGATGTCATAAGAGCCAGATCAATCCTAAAACACATCTCAATTTTGACCAATAAAGAAGAAAGGGGAGAGAAGAAGAGAAAGACAGGACAAACCTTAATTACCTCTTGATTATGAAAGAGAGGAACACATCTCAATCTTTACTGACATAAAGGAGGGTGGAGGAGCATCCTGTATGTTTTTGTTCATATGTTCCTGAACTGTTGTATTTCTACCCTCTTCTCCCCAGGCGATTTAATAACAAATAGCTTAACTCACTGAACATTTGTGGACACAAGCCAACTCCTGACAATCCAGATGCATCTAGTATCATTTTAAGGTTTATGTCTCTTTAAATACATTTATTGAATACCAAAAAACAGCTTTATAAATGTTTCACTTGTTCTCTTGCTGGTAAAACTAAATTGTGTATTAAAAGCTCAAGACATCATGCAACTTTTTTTAACTTTCCTATCTCTGTAAAAAACTTTTTTCAAAAAAATCTTTTGGAGTTCCAAAAAGGACAAGAAGAACAGAAACAAAACTAAACCTACAAACAGCTGAGATCTTTCTGACCCGTGCAACGCTCCATGACATTTAAGCAAACTTGTCCATCAAACTTTTGCTCATTTTAGGCAAAAGTAGTACCCACGACATGTCCTGTCAGTGTGTTAGACAGAATATTTGTAAATGCTAGGGTGCCACGACCTGTTTGTGTGCAATGAAGGAGGTGTATGCTGTAATATAAATTTACCTTCTCGGGTCATGAACTTCCACTGAGAACTTCTTCTCCCTGAAGTACAGATTCTCCAGCTGTCTCCATTGGAACACCTGCAGACATAAGAGAACGCTTTATAACATTCCCAAGACGTATGGTGCTCCAGTTCAAAAAGCTCCTGAAACTAGAAGAGAACTCTTAATCCAGAATGCAAGTCCTTTCCAGGATGCGTTTTACTATTCCTTCAGTTTTCCACGTACGTTTGAGAATCTCAGCTATACTTCAGTCCTAAGAAACCACTGCTTACTTTGTGCTTATGGTGTGTGTGCGTAAAATCCTTAAGCACAGGGAAACAATGAGTTCTCCACTGAATGTGTGTAGAATGAGAGAGACTGTTTAAATCAAGAGCCTCACATATGAGACACACAGAGAGAGAGAGAGAGAGAGAGAGAGAGAGAGAGAGAGAGAGAGACAGGGAGGAGTCAGCCCCCCTATTTCCCTATGGGACACACACTTCCTGTGTGGGTGGGGTTTATGGAGAGTTCAGAGTGACGAGTGTGTTTTTGTGTGTGAGCCGTAGTAACCCCTTTAAACTGAGTGCTACAGCTTTGTTAAACCCCCTCCCCACCTCGTTCTTCCCTCATTTACTCAAGTAACCAGGTTCTGGTTCTCATTACACACCAGCGCACACTAACACACACCAATGGTTGTCTGCGGTACGCACACTGGACCTCTGGAGCCATCAGCTCAACACAAAGAAAAACCAAAGAAGAAAGAGAAAATGGTATGGATCTGCGGTTGCTGAGACTTGAATGTTCTTTAAATAAGAAAGTGAAAAGTCAGCGGGAGCAAGATTATGACACAGCATACAGTGTATAACATATCTGAACCAGTATTCAATCAAAGAAAGTTAAAGGAAAGCAAGAGCGAGATTATGATACAGCAATCCTACACATTTTTCCCAAGACGTATAAAATATCCGAATCGGTTTCAATCATTTAAAAGTCACTTAAGGGGGGTTCTATACAAGCATTTTCTGGCAAATACCATGATTTATACAAAGGAGAGAATTTATTAAAGGTAAATATAAAGGAGAGGAGAAATGAAGGATGATAGTGTAGAAGGAAGGGGAGGGGGGCTGGCTTAAAAAGCTGAAGAATTTTAAGAGCCTGGGAAAACAATGGATAGATGAAGGAAGAGGGGGAGGAACACACGCACACAGAAATATTTCCACATATATTACAGTTCTTTTACAGAATCGGCTCTATAAAAAAAAATCATGACGTTCAGCTCTGTTAACTCTTTCCACGCCAGCGTTTTTTTAAAAAAGTTCCCAGCAAGCGCTAGCATTTTTTATAATTTGTAGAAAGTTTAATGCCTTCCTAAAAATGTTCCTCTTTAAATATATAAACATACAATATATCAAAAAAAGAACAGACTCTCTGCTTTCAAAAAAAAAAAAAAACATTTCATCCTACCTTCATTTGTTCTCTCAGGGCTCCCACACTTTAGTTAACTTCAAATTTAAGGCCTAAATGTGGGGACACATTTCAAGTGAGAGCAAGGTTACATCGTGTTACCTTTTAAGATACATTGTTACAGTTCCCTTATGAGGGAACTCGCGCTGCGTCACTGCTGTGAAACTTTGGGGATGCCTCCAGTGGTAAGTGTGTCTGAATGTGTATATCAAATTCAACCAATGATGAGGCTTAACGACAAAGACAGGGTGACGCGGGAGCCAGGAAGTATATCGCTTTCTGAAATATTGCCAAAGACGGCGTTACAGGGACGCAGTCTCTCAGAAAAACAACAGTTACATACATAACCCGAGATGTTTTCATGTCAAAACACAACTATGCAAAAATGCATTTTGGTACAAATCAACATTTGCATACAGAAGATATAAGCATTTAAAGCGAACAGTTTAACACGTGTGCTTAAAAAGTCTAGATTTTAAGGATATTATCCTACACTACACAGGGAATAATATTGATTTTTTTCCAGAAACTTCTTGCATAAAATAGATTCAAGCATTTTCAATGACCTGTATCTATGTATGTATATTTTCAAAAACGTCCCAGGGCCTTGAATTTTTCCACCAGATTCACAAACATTCAAGGATTTTAAGGACCCGTGGGAACCCTGTTCTCTTTTTATCACCTCTCAAATATGGGTTGGTTTCTTCAAAAGTACCAAATTTTGAGCAAAAAGCTGAGATAATTGTGTTTTTGTGAAGGACTTTTGATAGAGATTAGATTCAGAGCGATGATCAAAACACACACAGTTTGAACTGTTTGCACCACCTGGTGCATAATACCGGAAATACAGATTGCCGGAAAAACTCGTCATTGGCAATGAAGCGTTTTAGCTTAATTAACAGAGTTAACTCGTCAATGACGGGGAAAGAGTTAATGGTTCATAAAGATCTTCTAAATCTTTTACTAAAATCTGTTTTGAACAGACAGTGCCATGGTGAAGTAAATTAATTTTAAAATGAATTGTGAGGGATGTATGAATTGAACTTGCCTAACAGAGTAAGTAAAAACTGTATAAAATATATTAATATGGAGGAAGCGGTACTCGAACGATTACTACCCCATATATCTGTGCCAATAAACAGCACAGAGATCTTTGTGGTGTTAAAGCGAATGTTTCTTGGTGTTTACAAGATGCTTTGATGGTCTAATGGGACAAAGAACAAACTTGACCCCCCCACATGACCTCTCAACACTTTCAAAATAACTTTCATTACAGAGATACAGATCTCTCTGTCATTAAAAGAGAGAGAGAGTGGGGATAGAGAGGCTACATGTTCCATAACATCTAAACACTTTATACTCTACAGATCGCTGCAGTTATGAGCCAATGAGGCATGAAGCATTAACCACACCAGAGTATTTCGGGCATAGTGAGGAAAAACTGGAGCTTCGGCTATTGTTCTGAAATATAAAAATCTCCACACATCAACAAAAGTAAGTGTGAGCATGTTTGATTTTGAGGCGTGCAGTCACGAAAGACTACTTACTGTTGCGTCGCTGTAAAAGAGAACAGGGATTTGAAAGGGCCCCAGTGAGGACCTTACGTGCCCAATCTCTGTTAGTTCCAGCACATTTTTCACTGACAGCTGAAGCATGTTTTGGGCCTCTTGTTAGTTTGCGCTCTGATGTCAGATACAACATATGTTGAAATGTTGATCTCTGGAAACAGGGTTAAATCAGGTCTTGGACTTCAAAGAAACGTGGTGATGTGGTCCAGTGAAAACCAAAGCATCTTCTGATAATGCTGATAGCTGGTTATACCAATACTGTCTCACGGTAAGCAGGATAAGCATGTGGCTTAGCCAAACTGATGGTAATAAAGATAATACAAAAAATCCACAAACTTTACAAGTTTTATTTGTGCTTATGTTAAATACATTTTTGTACTTTTTATCACAGATTGCTCATATTGGATGGACAGATGTGCTTGTGGTGCATTTAGCAAGATTAAGATAAAGCAAGTCATAAGTAGGACAGATTCATTTCTAGCAATAGCCAACAATACATTGTATGGGTCAAAATTATCTATTTTTATTGCCAAAAATCATATTAAATAAATGATATTAAATGATTAGTCCATTTTCTTTAAAAAAAAAAATCCAGATAATTTACTCACCACCATGTCATCCAAAATGTTAATGTCTTTCTTTGTTCAGACGAGAAGAAATATGTTTTTTGAGGAAAACATTCCAGGATTTTTCTCATTTTAATGGACATTAATGGAACGCAACACGTAACAGTTTTAATGCAGTTTAAAATTGCAGTTTCAACAGAGTTTCAAAGGACTCTAAAAGATCCCAAATGAGGCATAAGGGTCTTATCTAGCGAACGATTGTCATTTCTGACCAGAAAAAAATGCACTTTTAAACCACAACTTCTCGTCTATCTCCGGTCATGTGACACGCCAGCGCGACTTCACGCAATACCTCATCACGTCAAGAGGTCACGGAAAACGTATGCAAACTGCGCCCCAGTGTTTACAAGTGTAGAGAAAGAGGACCGTTCCCACGTTGTTGTATGTCGAATGATACTAATTAATGTCTTTGTGTCAGTTTATTGTTTAAAATGGTCCACAAATGTGCGTTTCATATATGTAACACGTGAACTTTCCATGGCGTTACGCAATTACATGAGGTCGTGCTGACTCGTCACATAGCCAGAGGAAGAAGAGAACCTTTGGTTTAAAAGTGCATTAAAACTGTGTTGGGGTCCATTAAAATGAGAAAAATCCTGGAATGTTTTCCTCAAAAAAACATAATTTCTTCTCGACTGAACAAAGAAAGACAACATTTTGGATGACATGGTGGTGATTTTTTTTTAAGAAAATGGGCTAATCCTCTAAGTAAAGATCATGATCCATGATGATATTTTGTACATTTCCTACTGTAAATATATCAAACATCTATTTATCATTAGTAAAATGTGTTGCTGAGGACTTCATTTGGACAACAAAGTGGGCGATTTTCTCAATATTCTGATTTTTTTGCACCCTCAGATTTCCAAATTTTGTCATATCTTACAAACCATACATCAATGGAAAGATTGTTTATTCAGCTTTCAGATAATGTATAAATCTCAATTTCACAAAACTGGCCCTTTTCTCATTCAAGCATATGATCCACTTGTTCACAATGTTCCTATTCTGTAATAAAAGGAGGTCTCAGTTTAAATGTCACGAGTGTGTCACTATCATGACTCACAATCACTGCCCTTACTAATATAACCCAAATCTCCCACCCTGTAGTCTGCCTGTATATACAACAATACAACCCTCCCACCCAACAGACACACGCACAAAGTACAGGAAGCCTGTGTGTGGTATGCTATTTACTTAGCAAGAGCCATAATGAGTGCCAAAGAGAAAAGACAGGGCAGAGGAGAGGTGAGAGGTCACAAGAGCAGACAGGACACAAACAATCACCGGTGACTCATGGGTCACTATCATCCTATGATTCATAGTTTGCGGATCACATCTGGCATAGAACTCATTTACTGCTCATTAATGTGATCTATGAGGCAAGAATCTTAGTTACCTTTAATTGGTATGAAAATGTAGCTGTTATTTCCTAATGAGGTGAAACACACATCCCATATATTGAGGAATGGTCCTAGATTTGTCAGGCGGACTAATGTTTCCAGCATGTTGTGTGTTGTCAGGGTGACAGTAATCCTACGGGTGTCTGCTGCTGGGATTCTTATTGCATCTGGAGGTCGTCGGAGGGTCTTTTATGTGCGATACAACGGTCCAGAAAAATCACTTACTTTTCACACACTAAAACCACAAAGATACTGGTCACGCCCTCTCTGTCTAACACACCCACCCTGTAAAACTTTATACAAGCACCTTAACACACTTTGGCACAGATGCTCTGCGGTCTCCCATTAGGAGAGAGTTTCAATTAGTTTGAAACTCATTAAATAAACCCGACCACTAACTCACCAAGTCTGCAACTTTTAGTGTGTGGCATACTTTACTGTACATTTGTAGTTACATACACACTATATCCAGATGGAGAGAACAGCCACTAACCATTAGCGCATGTGCTTATCATGAAAACGCGTGTAATGAGGTCATTAGCATAATGCTTCATTTGAAATGTAGATCAAGATGAAGAAGGCTTTGGAAGTGTGTTACTTTACCTATTTTAACTGCATGCGGGGAAATGCTATTACTGGAGCTGGCACGCAGGGCTGGATTAGTGCTCGCGGTTAAAGGAAAATGTACCCCAAAAATGTCATTATTTACTCACCCTCATATGTTGTTCCACTGCGTTCATGAAAAACTAGCATTTATGTTTAAAACTGCAAATGCACGAAAACTAAATATAATATGGAAATTTTAATCTGATCCATACATAATGTTTTGCACTGAAGCAAAAAGTCACATGAGGGTGAGAAAAGTTTACATTTCAATCAAATTGGCGTTTTTAAAGTTACTACTTGTTTCTTTTCATTTCTATTCTGAGATGGTCTCTGCTTCATCTTTTTATTTAAACTCTCTCTTTCATTTTTCTGTAAAAGATCCTTTTCTGTAAATAGACCTGAATTGGCTTTTGCTTGGCTGGACGACTTTCTGCTTTGAACACTATTTTTAGCTTGTGGTTTAGGGAAAGGTTTTTCAGTTCCTCGCCACAGGCTGCAGTTTTGCCTATCCTTCAGAAAGACTTTAAACACTGGTGTGTGCTACGAGCATGGAAAAACAAACCCAGCACACACACACACACCTGAAGCCGAATCATTTGTAGCATTGAGTGTGTCAGTTATTGGGTGTCACCGATCTTATGTTACAAGTAACGCTGACCTGAAGTCAGACCCCTAGAGGTCATGACCTCTGAGGTCAAGGCTGAGGCTACCACACCCAAAGGTCAGACTGTCAGTGATGTCATGAGGTTAAGCAAAGGTGACCAAGTAAGCATGCTGAACACATAATTTTTTCGTAAGACACAGACAGTTGAGAAAAAACACACAGTCACAGTATGTTTCAAAACAGAGAAACTGCTTATGTCTACTGAATTTTTTGCAAAGGAAAGAGTTTTAAAGGAGAAGTGAGAATTTTTTCCTCCCTCTCATGAATGAACAAAGATCTTTTCTCAAAAAACGCTGTCATAAGCAACATTTTTATGAAATAATTGCTAGGGTGTCAATTTCCAGCTCTATAAGATGTACGTATGGTCCTGTTTTTTATGGTAAACTAAGACCCAAGATATGAGTAATATTTAAAGGATGTGTGCTTAAGTAAGCACTTCTAATAACCAGCAGCAAGACAAAACCATTACTAGATGTCAGAGATGAAGGAAGAGAAAATTAAAGAAAAAATTGTTTGTTTGGGACAGCGATGTCTTACCTTCCTTGGTTTGACTTTGTCCTGGTAGTCATACTGAAAAATGCCCTTATAACTTAATCCCAGCCACCATGGAATACCCTGCTTATCCTAAAAGAGAGAGACAGACAGAGAGCAAGCATTAATAGACCCTCACACTGATAAGGAAAGAAGTGTCAGTCTGTGGTTGGTGACAGCAAGATCATCTTAAACACATAAAGCCTTCAGCATCATTTAACACTTGAGTCAAGCACTGATCTTGAAGGTTGTGAAAAAAAGTGTGTGTGTGTATGGATGAATAGTTCAATTTCTCCTCCGTGCACAGAGACCCACCTTAACAGCGTAATAATGCACTCCATATGTCGGCAAGGATTCCACTATACTCATATAACTATGAGAAAGAAGAAAGGGAAGATCATTTATGTTATGTTTCATGTTACATTTGCAAATAATTTATAACAGTAGTGAAACTGTGGGAGTTGGATGCTAAAGAACAAAAGCAAAAAACCAAACTAAGCAACTTTTTGGACATTATAGGTTTTATTCTTTCTTGATGCCTTACTTGACGATAGCCTGGCCTCTGGACTGTCCGCCTAGCTTCTTATAGTGCTCAATAACCCGGTCCTCACTGTAAACACATACATTAGAGGCAAGATATAACTTTGTTTAGAAGAATAATTTTGCATTAACAAGTAAAAACAGATTGCAGATGTACACGGAGAAACAATGAAATACAACACCACAAAGAAGATAATTTCATCTGCAGAACAAGATAAAAAAGCACAATGTGCATGTCTGAATGTGTATCATCTAAAAGACATTTAATTCAGATTTAATAGTTTAAGTGGTTTCTTAAATCCTTTGGGGGGCACGAGATTGTCCCAGAGGGGACAAGTTTCATGATATTTTTAAAAATACATTAATTCACCATACATTCAGTGCAATTAAACCTCTAAAAAATAAGGCTACTAACCAACAGCACTACATTGTTTAATTTAATAGTTTTGTTTAGTTCAAATTCTAAGTTTGAGATTGCTGTATTTGCATGCTTTTTCTTTTGGGGGGAATCAAGGGGATACACTTTAAACATGGAGCACATAGTTTGAGGTAAATTAGGTTACCAAAGGGAATCAATAACTGAGCAGATATACCTTATTATTACCTCCCTACTATTAGCTGAGAGCTGTATGTGTGTCTCACCAGTATGCGAGTGAAGGATGCTCCTTCAGTGCTTGTGTAGGCAGTGCTGGCAGTTTCTTCAGATCAGCCCTCGTAGCATCATTACTGCGGAGAAACCAACAATACAACCGTTCACAAATAGAAGCACCTAACAGGGCAAACAGCCAATCAGAATCAAAAGAAAGCCTGGGGTATACGAAGACTACATATAAAATACTACATTATACTGCCTACAGTATTTTTAAGTAGTAAATTAAAAAGTATTCAGTACACAATGACAAACATTGATGATCTTAGAAATAATGCATTTTCACACTTTACGTGAGGGTATTTGAATATGAGTCAAGAAATAATTATTAAATATACTAGTTGATATATTGCATTTACATTCATGCCAGTTCATCTACAAACAGAGGATAAAATTGAGAATGTTGTGTTATGGGACAGCTGTACACTGCACACCTTGATATTAGGGGTGTGAATCGTCACTGGTCTCACAATTCGATTTGATTACGGTTATTAGGTCAACGATTGATTTCTTGATGCATCACGATGCTTGCATCCTTATTTTTTATATTACTGCACAGTTAGGCAAAGTCTGTCTCCCTCATATTTTTATTGTTGCAGGTCTTTGTCTTCTTTCTTATCAAAGCTCTGCATTAAAACTTTGCTCCAGGGGTGCACGCTTCATTGATATGCCGCATATTGCTTTGAGACAATATGGCATTTTTAACGTATTGATTGAGCCCTTTACATCATTGAGAACTTTCAACAGCGGTCCAAGTTCAAAAACTATAAAACGATTATATTCAACAGCCCTATTTTATAGATGAACTAAAATCTATGGAAACCATCGACATTATCTGCATACTTTTTAAACACTCCATACTACAGAAATGAGAGTAGTATGCTAGTGTGGCATCCCAAACAGAGACAGAGAGGTTAAAGGCAGTGTTGGGAAAGTTCACTTTCTACATGAACTAGTTCAGTTCACAGTTCACAAATTTTAAAATGAACTAGTTCAGTTCATAGTTCATATTTCCAAATTTTGAACTAGTTCACAGTTCCAAAAATGAACTAATTTATAGTTCTTTCTCCCCATATTATTTTTTTTTTAAATATTGCCATTATAGCCCATATAGAACCACAGACAGGAATTATTTTATCAGTTTTAACACTGAAGCTAAATGCCTGGAAGACTCTATAGAAATCTGGCACCCTACTGAATGACGTTAAAGTGAGAGAACGTGCCGTTCACAGGCCCCAGAATGAACGAGTTCACCTTGCGTTCATCAGGCAGTAATACAGTACGTTCAGTTCACGTTCGCCCAGAATATGAACTTGTTTCATGAACTTTCGTTCAATGAACTCGTTCAGGCACAACACTGGTTAAAAGGCCATTCACATTATAACGATAACTTAAAAATATATAGTTTTTAAAATCGTTTTATATTAAAGAGAATAGCAGAGTTCACACCACAGCTATAACGATAAAGAAACAATTAACAATATCGTTGGGATCACTTTCTGAGCTTTTTTTTCAAATGATGAAAAATAAACTTTAAAAAATATAGTTTTTTAAATATAGTTTTAAAAATCGTTTGATAATAGAGAGAATCACAAAGTTCACTCACAGCTATAACGCGAAAGATACAGTGAACAATATCGTTGGAATCACCTCTGGGCGTTTTTTTTTTTTTTTAGGATTAAAGATTAACCCTTGACAGCCAATGTGATTCTTTTGAAATTCAAATGGCATACGCATTTGAATGACAGATGACACTATGGAGAAGCTGAGGTCCATTACATAAAATTACCTCAGGTATCCAGCGCTGATGCAGTTGCTGTGAAATTCACTACGTAATGCTTTTTATTCAACTACATTAACTAAGGTAAGATATTAGATTACACAAACTACTAGATTCACTGTTTAGAGTTACGCAAAACGCAGCGTGTTGAGGACATCTGCTGGTTACCCGCTGTGTAAATGCAACAAGAACAGCATTTTTACACATTCAATGACATGTAAACAATTGCAAAAGTTTTTATTACAGGAAATATGCAATATAATATTTTAACGTTAACTAATATTTTATAGTTAACGTTATAGTTATCGTTATAATGTGAACGGCCCTTAAGAGAAAGTGTAAAAAGAAAAAGAGATTAGGAAAACTAAATCATCAGAGTCAGAGTGACAAAGTAGAGCTGGAAGGATGCACATGTAACATATTTGTAGTTGAGACACTGTGTAGACAGTGTGTTTGTGTAAGTATATGTGTGTGACAGAGAAAGCCAGGGGTTAGTGTATGTAATTTAACACTGTTTATCCTCTGCATTCCATTTCCTCCCTTCTGACTCCGTTCCCAGGGTTCACACCCCCATCTCTCTCTCTCTTTTGGATCATGTGCATGTGCTTATGTGGGAACGAGAGTTTGATATATGTCACAAATTGGATCTGCTTTCAATCTGCAGTGATAGAGACTTTGATAGTGTGTGTGTGTAAAGAGGTCACTGGAAGGTGATTCATTCATTTAAATGTCTGCTTACCTTGTGAAGTCTCCTTTAGCTTCCTGTGGGAGAAACAACACATCATATTTTAGTATCAATGAGCACCGCTGGTAAATGAAAGCGTTTGTATCCTCTAATATACAGAATGATGTGTGTGTGTCTCAGTGGGGAAGGCAGTCGGTGCCATCTGGACTGAATCCTATAAAAGGTCAAACATGCATAACATATCTGATAATAGTACACCTGGATCACACACACAAACATAAAGTCATAAAGTTTCTCATTTCTCATGGATGGAACACTTACAGTACTAAGGAAACATTTTTGAGTTTTTAATAAAGCAACATGTCATGTTAAAATACTGCAGTGACATGGATTTGACTCTATAACCTACACACACACACAGCAGATGTCAGATCAGCCTGATGTATGAACTTTATGAAGGTTCAACCAAATAACTGTGAGCTGTACAGACCATCTGCTGCTGACCCCAAGTCCCAGTACACACACAAAGTTTAATACAAACACAGCTTTACATACAAAATGAAGTCACTAGGGATGAGCAATATGTTCAGTATTTAAGCAATGATTTTGAAGTCAATATAAAAAAGCAGAATCTTAAACTAGGTTTATGTCATTTTGATCCATTTGAGAGCAACTACATAAATAAACGTTGAACATCTCACTGATGAACTCACCTGTAAGATATAGGAGGCCAGTTCAAAGACTACCTCACTGTCCACCTCTATGAGCTCCTAAAAAGATAGAGAAAAGGTGAGGGTTAGGTTCAGGATCACAGATTACAGCAGACACATCATTAGAGCATCATCATTAATCCATCCCTTATCTTGTCTCTTTTAATGACTTGATCTCTTATCACTGAGATTTATCTTAATCAGTTCAGTTATTTCCTGACTAATCAATAGCATGACAATGACACACATACATAGATGTTTGAGAGGGGGTTTTGAAGTGTAGGGGGTCTTTATGACTGTAATGACCAAGACAAACTAAGCGTTTCATTACCTTAGCTAAACACAGTGGGTCAAGAATTTTAGGAATGTCACACACACTAATACATAAACACACACACAAAGTACTTGTATAATATTGGAAACCTGACTCTTGTTGTAACTAAAGCATGAGAAGTAAGTGACTGACACACAAAGAAAAAGGGACATTCCCTCATTTTCTAACTATTTCTAGGTATTACTGATATATTTAGTACAATATTTGGTAAAGCAATTGATAGTTTTATATTTTAAATGACATTTTGTATCATCAAATGATCTTTTTTGTAAGACACTATTATGTCAACATTAATATAGAGATGTACCGATATATCAACCTATAATTAGTATCATCAGATAAATAATTTTTCCCACTATTGGACATCTAATGATTGTTTAAAAACAGCCAATGATCAGTGCAGATTATATATTAGCCCCCTTAATCACCGGTCTAGCTGGAGGCAAAACATAAGGAAGAACTCATAGCAGGCGCGCTAAAAGTTTGAAGTTTTGACTTTAAAATGTCGTTTTGTTGTGTTTTTGGCTGCCAGAAAAGAAGGAACAGCACTTTTGCTTTAAAACTAAAGTTTTACCGGATCCCAGCAGACATTTCTTGACAGAAATCAAGAAGACAATTGCGGTACAGACTGGACAGAGACGATAAATAATGCTCATGTATGCAGTGCACACTTCATATCAGGTAAAATAATCTATGCATATGTTCTAGTGTGTTGGTTTTATTTTAGTAAAAATCAGCAAGTTTCTGTTTTATAGGTGAAAAGTCGCCAACCTTCAGCACACTAGCTAGCTTAAATGTTAAACAAACATACAGCGATAGATGTGTGTGCCATCCTTTGAATGGTCTCTTAAAATAATCCACATTGCTAATCATAGTTAGCCCAGCGATAGGTCCATGTTTAATAAATCCCTCCTAAAATGTGCTAGCTTACACTTGTCAACATTGCGTCCGCGTCTCTTTTTGCCTCCAGCTAAGCCTCGCCCACCCGGAGACATTGCAATGTTTACAATCTTTTAAGGGGTCTATAGGGGCGGAAAAATGCATCAGAACTTATGCTGTGTGATTATTTTGAATTAGCTTACAATGACAACAGAATTGCAATGCTTTAAGGATTTTATGACATAATTTGGAGTTAAAAGCAAAACTATCGGTATTGGTAGATGTCATTCTAAGTAATCGAATATCCGTATCGGCACATAAATGTTGTATCTGTGCATCCCTACACAGATTTCCTAAATAAGTGGAACATATTAACAGTAGGTAAAGAATAATTCTTGTCTTTATCTTGTACTTTTTTATAAGCTTTATAAATGATCTGTAACATATCCTGGCTTCATTTTAAAGAATGTAAAAGCTGGATTTCCACCAGCTGGCAAAACAGCACCAGCTAAAACTGCCCTCTAGTGGTGGAACACTGACATTATAAAATTACCCCTGCTGCCCTCCAGTTACTACATCTCAAAGGGAGTTTATGAAAAATGTAGTATTTTTGATAAGACCAGTGTCAAAAGACACTTTTCTTTGTGAAATCATATTCACAATGATAAAAATGATTGACGCTACTCGCATTTCGATTTTTTCAGTAAAGTCCTTTTACTGCTGTTCTTTTACACGTTAGCTAACTATTATGGCTAATGCAGTCAAATAATGAAACATAAATAGACAGTTATGTAAGTTATATATGGATGATAGACCAATCATTTGTGTAAATGAATAAGGTATTTTATTTACTCTTATTTTAAAAGGTACTCCGGTTATAAACACATGTATGGTTTAATAGATTAACACTGTGATTGGCAATATGAATGTAAAAATATTTTATGTGTTTCTATCAATGGATTTTATTAGTTGAAGGCAAATATAAAGTAGTCTTTATAGTCGGGGTACCTTTAAAAAAATCTAATCCAGAGATACCAGTGTTGTTCAAATGGGGATTCTGCTATCTGTATGCAGTTTAATAAGAAATAATTACAGCTCATTTGTGCACCTCTTGGTATCAGTTTAATAGCCCAACGGCAAATTGATCGTTTTCAGTCTAGTCATGAGATTCCTTGCAGTACATCAAGATCCAATGCTGACACATGCTTAACTCACCAATGCTTAACTAACTAAATATTTAACTATACATTTCAAAGACATGTTTATCCTCCAAAAATAATACATTATATCATGCAACTGACTTTACCTTGTAGATGCAGGACTTTGCATTAAGGAAGAAGAGCTCTATTGTTGCATTATCCTTAAGGTAAGAGATACTCTCAATGTAGAACCTGAAAAAAGCAAAATAATACATCAAAATATAGCTGCAGTTTAATGTCAGACCCTTACAGACAATAGGATGAGGTTTTCATGCAAAACCAACCACTAGATGGCATCATAAACGCCCAATTTATCCATTGTTTTCTCCTTCCCTTTTATAACAAGCTTCATTTAGCACCCAGATTAGTATAAACAGGGTGCATAACAACAAACAAACACATAAATAAGTACCGCCTCAAAATAAACATAAATAAACAAGCAGGTTCTCAGCATGGCATATTCAATCCCATGCTGTAACATTCCTACAGTATATGCATGCATAAAAGTTTTGACCTTGAACAAACACTGAAGCCTACAATGAACAAGACATGATACATGAAGACATGTTTCTAGTCTACAATAGGCTTTATTAGACCATACAGAAAGAGAAAGGAGTGAAAGTGAGAGAGATGGAGAGAGATTAAAGTGATTAAAACTGTATTGACAGCTGGTTTAATTTGAGATGCGAGTCTTTCATGCATCAAAGACTTCAGTTTTCTAATCAATAATCCAATCATGAGTAGAAAGAAGGAAAACCCATGCACATATCCACACGGATATACACAAGCCATTAAAACTGGACCACCATTCCAAGTTAAATTGCAATGACATGCAATAACTCATGCAGAAGACGTACAGCTGCATTCATCAATTAAAGTAAAATGCACAGATGTGCATGGAAGTGTTTGTGTGGATGTATGAAGCCGAAAAGAAAAGCCAAAGCCAAGAGGAACAGACAGAATGAGAGAAAAGCAATCCCAACAAACGGGTGAAACACAAGGCAATTTAAATGCTGAGCCTGACAGCAATAAACCAGCATCCACCCACAGCGTGTGTGCTGATGTATGACTGTGTGCTTTTATGTGTGTGCTGATTGTGGAAAATACCACAAGGAAGCACACAAATGTGGCCACTTTACCTCGCTTTAACTGCTTTAAGTTACAAATACTGTATACTGAACTGCTGTTTGGTCAAATTTTGAAGCAGCAGAAATGTTAAAGAGCAGACGACTGCTTAATCTCTGCAATGTAAACAGTTTGCTTAACACTTTGCTGTTGCCATGGCACTGAAAATGATGGGGATTTTAATGGGGAAAATGATGTATTCTGATTGGCTGTGTATTTACTAGATGCCAGTGAACTGTTGTTTACTGACCCCATCAATTTGAAACAATAAACGAATGCAAACAAACAACTCAATATGAAACACTAATTGAATTAGCCCAATTTAATGTGGATGTGTTAAGCGTAAAACAACATTTTAGACATCATAGTTCAAATAATCACTTAAATGATTGCAGATTCTTGAATAGTTTAGCTATAACTGGGTTTGTCTGGAATGTATGTCTTCTGCATAAAATATTGCATGTCAATGCACCTGCATGTGCACACTGTATATCTGTTAAATATTAATGTTGCTTATTTTACATATTTTAAATATGTAGCACTCTGTGTAGGTTGCTGTGAACTTTCGTTTTGTCATTATTCCCTGTGTTTTAAAACAACACCTTTTAGGGTTACACTTTGTAGCTGTGTACAAGCATCCACTTTGAATTTACAAATATGTTTGTTACATTTTGTTTGACTGTTTTAAAACCTTGGCTGCCTACTTTACTACTGTACTTCTTACTGCCATGTTTGACATCATTGACAAATCCAAATACTGAATATGATGTTGAAAAACGAACGCTGTCTATATAGGTAGCCTCACAACTTTGAAACTCATTTATAGCATCTTTCTTGCAGCTTTACTTACCTAACACAGAAGTAAAGCACAATGGGTCCGGATTTCTTGGGAAACTCATGTTCCAGAACACGGCGATCCAGCTGCAACCAGCTGAAATGACCCCTGAAACATCCCAAAAGAAATGATTTATAGCATCTCCGACAGCAACCGGAAGCATCTTGCAAAGTCTCATTCGTAACGCCTCATTACATCATAAAATATCATGAGCATAATGATCCACAAGGGTGCAGTTTTTGTCCAAGATACTTGCATTTTCATGCATAATTTAGTCCGGATGACAAAAACACAAATGCTCATGAGAGCAACGTATCGACATTTTACTGAACACATACTGTATATAATCTGCTTTGCAGGCAGATAAACTATGAATAAATAGTCAACTACGAAATTTGCTTTTACACTTTCTGGTCTTTGACTCTGGACAATGCGCTGCTATGACCCTAGGGAGTTTTGGTGGTTGTCAGGGCATTGCTACATGGTTGCTAAAGTGTTCAGTATGATTTGGAGCAAGGTAGACTTAGATGCTAGTTAACAGGCCTGGTAGAAAAACCAGATTCCAATGCTGGTAGTAAGCATCTGCACAATGGCAATAATAATATTTTCAAAGAGAAAGGCTAACCCTCTTACAATACAATCTGTGTATGTTCACGAGTTATGTGCTAAAGTTTACTAAGGGTTAGTGTATAAGCTACTAACAGTACAGCCTGCCTAAGCACCACTAACAAGCAACGGGCAATTCTGCTCATTAAGGGTTAATTTGACTTGCACAGTATGCGCATACTTGTTTATGACATAAAAATGCATTTATTTGTATACACGAATGCCCTCGAGACTGCAAACTGTCAACCTCTTGTTGGAAAGCAAGTAGAGGGGGAAAAAAATCAATGGTCACTACAACATTTCAAAATCTTTCGAAACTACAAAAAACATGTTCCCCGAAGCAGCGTGATGCTGCTTGATTGTGTGTGCGTGTGTGAGATAAAGAAGTCATGTGAAGATACATCTAACAAATGTTGCACAGCAGTAGGTCGCACTATGTATGACTAAATGAAGAGGTGGCTGCCAAAGAAAGTGAAGAGGAAGGCAAATGGAAAGCCAATCATCTCCCTGTGGAATTATCACAGCATGTTCAATCATCCACAATCCTGACAGTCAAAAGCTCAACTATTCGTGGTGCATTGTGATTAGACCCTGATCCGACACAATAGCAGTCTTCTTTGGTTGCTTAGAGGCAGATGTTTTATTTAATATTCCAGATCGTAGACGTACGTCTCATCTATGTAGGAGATTCCGAAGTATTCCTTCTCCTTGAGATTGAAGTGAGATGCCACCAGATCCAAAAGATCCTTTGCCATTAACTTGGGCTGTAAAAGAGGCAGAGAAGACAATGTCAGGTTTAATACATTTTTACTTATAATGTTATATTAAAGTTACACAAACAGAGACACAATCTCCCAGACACACACACAAGGTCAGTGAGTTGGCAGGTGGTGAGTGTTATATTCTGATGAGTATTGATGCACTGCAGTGACTCTGCACTTTCATTCTGCAGCGTGTGTGCGTGTTACACCTTTAAAAGGACACAGACTTGTTTTGGTGCATAAATCCCCATCACATGCTTACACACACACACATAAACAACTTGCACAATCGATTTCTCCAAAAAGGATGAAGCATTTTGATGTTTTCAACTAACGTTACTTTGAGATTTTAACATGCACTTTTGACACGCACATATAGAAAACCTTTTGGAAAACTTGTGTGACGGTGCACTAAACTATGGGTGTGTCAGGGGTCTGAAATCACTGCCGTCCTGAAAGATCTCTGTCCCACAACCAAAACACACACAGACAAATATATATATCGGCCGATATATCGGATTTTCTAAAACCAACAAACATTCGTATCGGCCTTCAAAATCCTTTATCGGTTAGGCTCTAATTTTTTTATTTAGATATTTTAAGCCTTAAATAATAAAGTTTGTGCAGCTTTTAAATAGTAAAACATCTTTAAATGTCAAAATATCAATTAACAAAATGAATTACGTAGGGAATAGGGATGTGCTGAAAATTTTGCCACAGATTAATAAACTAATTTTAATTTTCAGCTTAACAAAATAAATACCAAATTATGATATGAAAGTGGTGATATACATGCATTGTTACAGTAATAAAAACCTGGATTTCCCCATTACTTTAAAACAGATGCTTGTGGTTCATTACTATGTATAAATCTAAAAAGGAGCTGGCATATAAAACAGTCAAATCACTAAAAACAAAGTTTGAATCCCAGACGTCACGTGACTCAGTATGAACGAACAAACAGCGTGCATCAGCCTGTGATCACAACACTTTAATTACTGTTTCGGTTCCACACAGACCATTCGGAATTAAAGACACACGGCGCAAGGAAACACATACTGTACACACACAGCAGCACTAACCATCTTTATGAGAGAGCCAGCTCACCCACGCACCCTAAAAATAGCACGGCAAAATCTGGAGCAAAAGTACAATTACAGCCACAACCTCCGCTTACGGAATGATAGAAAGGGAAAAAGAGAGGGAGGGATGGGGAACTGTGTGAGTATTACATGCTTATCGTTTATTTCTGTTATTATTAGCTTTTAAATTGTAATGTGGTTCTTTTAGATAAAGTTTTGACTAAGATAGCTCTGTCCTAAAACCTAGTGAGCTGCTACCAACAAGACTATCAAGAATATAATTACCCAGTTATTTCATTCAGTAGTGCAATCTATACTAGTCAACATTTGAAGCAGATCAAAAAAGTTAATCAAAGTCCTAAAACAAGAACAAGTATTGGGTATCGGTTTTTGAAGACAACTTTTATGAAAGGTTTTAATCAACTTCAAATGTTGATAAGTGAAGTTCAAAACAAAGAAATGGAAAAACAGCAGGGGTCAACACTAAAGATTTTTTCAACTGAACCGTGCCTAAGATTTTTACTTGCCCTGCCAAGATGTCCACTGGCCCTACTACAAAAAGCACTAAAATAAAACAGGTCTGGTTATTGTTCTTTTTTTGTTTTTTACCCATGTAACCATAATAAATTAGGTAATGGCTCTTATGAAGAATCAGTCTACCTTTAGTCAGTAATAAAATAAGAACAAATAAGCAATAGCACAAATAAATACAATAAAACAAAGATACTAATGAAATTCAGGTTGGTCTAAAAGACCAGATGCATGGTTCCAATACTGTTTTATACTGTCTTATTGCAGAACTGTTCATATTCACTTAAGACATAAGTAATTGCGTTTTAAGGATAATTGTGGCATTTTGATATAACTTTTATATGATCACGAAAGTTTAGCATTTGCACATGTTTTGAGGCCTTACCAATTTAAATATTCTTATTATTATCTTATTAATGACTGTTTACTTGTCTACATACAATATTTCTATGTTAAATACAAATATGTATTTATGTATATGTATATGTTATATACAACATAAATTATATGAGGAAAGCTATATGGGTGTGCTGATAGACGATACTATCGTCTATCAACGATAGTCAGACATATGGCCGATAGCGTGCTTTCATAATGATAGTTGGCATGTTTGCTCATGATAGTTTTAAATTATTATTAATATCATCATAGTTTAACATTAACATGTGCATTGTGTGATTTTCCTCGCATGAGAGGGTTTGTGGGCTTTACTTTACTAAAACTTTACTGCGCGAGAGAGCTTTTAAAGCACGCGCGGCACAAATTCCTTTTTACACGCACCTCGGGCCTCATTTATAAAACTGTGCATAGGATCCTTACTAAAAGTGTACGTACGCACAAAAGCCAAAAATGGCATACGCAAAAAAAAAGTGTGCAATCTTTTTTTCTCACCAATCAAGTGGCTTGTCAAAAATGAGTTAAAAATAAACAAATAATAAATGAGTAAATTATTGCTCGCCCCTTGACACTATAGTGTATCGACTAGGGCTGGGCGTCTAATCGAATTGGAACCGCAATCGCAATGTGAAAAAATTATGCAATGTGAGAAATATGCAGCAGGACTTAGTGACCGTCGCGAGTACGGCCATGCTGTCTCCACGAGAGGCACGTCAACAAAAACGGCGCTTCTCCTAAACTGACAAGGGGTTTCAACTTAAAGCACTTGCGCAGCCTGTGTCTCTCAATGCATTTTACATACTAGCACCTGGTTCCGCATTGCAAGACTTTACGCACGCGTCTCTCATAATAGACAAGGTGTTGTCTCTCAATGCTTGTTAAATCCTCACGCCTGTCTCCGCATCACAAGACTTTACGCGTGCGTCTCCCAAAACGGACGATGCGTTTAAACCTGACGGACACGCGCAGCCTAACAATGCTTGGAAGCCTAGCTCCTTATTTAAAACAAACTAAAATTCTATTTTACTGGTTTGCTAATTTCACTTGAATGACATTTAAAGCATTTTACTCATTTTAAAAATCCCAAATGTATTTAATATTTTGATAATTATGAATATTATATATAAATATATATTTTTAAATATAAATATTTTTATTTTTCGTTAAAGCTGCAGCAGGTTATTGTAGCAGATGGTTATTGCATCTGCTACAAAAGTTAATTGCAAATCGAATCGCAATCTCTGGCAGAAAAACATCAATTAGATATTTTCCCTAAATCACACAACCCTTCTTTCAGGCCCAATATTAGCAGTTTTCAGCTTTTCAAGACATTTTTACAGATTTCATTATTTTATGTTTGACCTTTCATGCCTTTATTATTAAGATACGTATGTCATACTATCATTTAATATTATTCATTATTCCCATCCTATCGATGCCTGCATCCTCCTACCACATCAATCAATTGGCACATTTAATCTCCTTATTTAAAGCAATGTGCTGTGAAACAGCTTGCTTACTCAATTCTCCAATACGTGTGTGTGAGTATGTGGTACAAGGAGGAGTAAGGTTTAATACGACCGCAATCTTCAGTCTGGGCCAATTTGTGGCAGTGCATGTATATGTGTATGAGTGCCGATACTCAAATCAATGACGCTTTTCATAGAGAACAGAAGCATAGTCTCTCTCTCTTTCCCTCCAGACTTGATTATGACAGTTACTGATATCATAATGTGTTTAGAGTCTCTGAAACGTGCAGATAAGAAGGATAAAGCAGTATTAATATCCTGTTAGTGCATTGAGGGCCATCAATATTAGTGCTGTATGGTTTCAACAGATTTACTGTGGGAAGACGATCATATCCTCTCTGTCATTAAACTTACTCAGGCTGATTCAAATCACAGACATATGTTTTCGCATAGAGGAGCGCCTGATAGTGTGTGTAGCCTTGTGGAAGAATATCCGGAGCGTTGTGATTTAATAGCATTAAACGGTGGGTTTTCTGAGAAGGATGGAGGATCAGGGCAATAGCGATGACATGAACACACAGCATATGGTCTCGTCAGGTCCAGATCAAAGGGAAGGGAGATGTGAGTCAGGTTTGATCACAGAGTGACTTCAATGCAAAGCAATGCTAGCTATTTTGTTGAGGATTCATCACTGTTAAAACACAGCAATTCTTTTGTTGCTACTTGCTATAGTTATAATCTACCTAAATAATTAAACTGAGATCTACTTTCTCGGAAAAAAAAATCAGCTGTGATTTGTTTAAAGAAGTTTAAATCTCAGACTGTATTACTACTAGTGTGTCATGTAGCACCAACTGTATTCAACTAAAAAATATTTCTTCTTCAAGGATGACCAAACGTGCTCTTGTTAAACTATTGACTTTGTTAATTATAGTTGTGAGGAATGACAGAGCAAGAGAGAACCATACAATAACAGCACCTGCCTTGACTCATCACAGAAAATGACAAACACACATGGTAAACAGACATCATTCACAAAATTACAGCCTGCTGAGGGGATTCAGGTGTGACATACTAATGAGCAGTTAGACACCTGAACAATAGAGCAGCACATCTTGCGAAATGTGTCTCACCTATCTTTTCTCTTCATCTGTTTTTAAATTCGGCTCCAGCATCTCAATTGCTTTAGCATTCTGTACTGCTATAGAACAAACCTGTCATTGCGATACTTTAAAAGTCATTGTGTTGTTGACTTTTATATGTTTAAGTATAGCATCTGCTAAATGACATATGGCACTTTTCCACTGCATAGTACCCCACAGTTTGGTTTGGGTCAGCTTACTTTCGGGGGCTTTTCCACTGGGTGCAGTACGTAGTACCCGATACCTTTTTTAGTACAACCTCGGTCGGGGTTCCAAGCAACGTGACGCGAAAACACTGTAGATCACTGATTGGTCTGAGAGAATCGTCACTATCAACATCGTTAATGCAAGATTAGCTTTACCTTTGTGCCTTCGCTGTCCCAAACTCGAAGTTCCCAAACTACCTTTTAGTGGTTAAAAAAAATCCACAGGCTGAGAATCAGGAACATCATACCAGTGTTTTCCTTGCAATTTGTGGCGGCACATCCGCGGCACGCACATCTGCATGTATGCATGGCATTTTTGCAACTTAGCGAAGTGAGTCGACTGACCCCACGGGTGTTTGTACAGAAACATATCATTAAAATATGGGGAAAATATATCACGATTGGTTTAGGCAAAATTTCAAGATTTTATCACGATTCTTTTTCGTGTTGTTTTTTAAAGACTATTTTGCCATTAGTGAGCCTTAATACAGCCATAATAATGCCCCTATTAAAAAATGCAGTCCTACAAGGTAACAAATCAGTGCTGCCCTGACGGCCTCTAGGCTTGCCGCAATAGTCGGTGAAACGGTGATAACCGGTGCTTCATCCTCTCACCGGTTATATCACTTGCCCACCACGACACCGTCTTTCACCGTCGTTTTGATATTTTTGTGTAATTAAATCATTTAGTTTCGTTAGAGAGAGCAAACACTTACAACTGAATGTGTCTGTTGTCTGAAATCAGCGGAGCTGAACGCGTGTCACGTCACAGAGCAGCAGGTGTCAGATTTCATTTATTTCTGTCAGAGTTTGCGAGGCGAGCTGACTGACCAGATGATGAACGACGCTGCGTGCTTACTCGTTTTTGTTATAATATACATATATGATGTTTAATTCTTCTTGGGACTGGCGGGTTCTTTAAGAATTACCTGCGCACATTGACTCAAGCACTTAAGTAAACCAGCTGTTGCACTCGCATTGCACGCAAATTCATACGCGATTTAACGCAGCTTACGCAAGCGCTGCATTTAAATAGTTGCGTAATTCAAAAGTGAAAGTAAAATGTGCACGTCTGCATGTACATTTATAAGCCCCTCCCACTCTGTGATACCGGGATCACCGAGTTTGTGACGCGCCGATTAGGCATAAAAAAAATAAGTTTGGTTCTGGTTGGTTGTCAGTTTAGGTCATGGGTCGGTAGGGAATTTATTTTATTTTTTATTTTTTTTACAGTGGCAGCAAGGGATAGGTAGGAAATTGTTAAATATGAATAGCGAATATATTTGAGGTGACTTTGGCCATATTGCGTGTTTGTCTCACGCAGCGCAGAGCCACGTATCTCCACGGATTATCTCTTTTTAATTGTGTGTGTGTGTGTGTGTGTGTATGTGAGAGAGAGAGAGAGAGAGAGAGAGAGAGAGAGAGAGAGAGAGCAGGAACAGTAAATGCAGCTGAACGAATACACTGCGTGTTTTAAAGTAAAAAAATAAATAAATAACGAAACGCAATATGTGGAGGCCAGTGTTGAATCTGTCTAACTAGAATTAGTCTAACTTATGTGTGGGAAACACTGTATGATATGAAAAATATCTTACGTGAGCCTGTGGCTAAAGTATAAAAGTGGAACTCTTTAACAAATGTCATAATCAGGGCTTGACATTAACTTTTTTGCTCACCAGCCAAAGTGGCTAGTTGTTTTTCAAAGGTACTAGCCAAAGTGAAATTTTATATGATTAAATTTGACTTTGGCATCCTAAAATGACTTTAATTCGAGCAAATTTACTTGCTAAATTAGATGCAGACTGAATTTCAAATGCAGTCTGACTACCCGAATTAAGACAACATTTATTAGCTGGTATATAGCTGGTATATCAGTTAGTGTTGGGCGATATGCCCTATTTTCAGATCGTCCTATCGTCAGCCTGTGAGATCGGCGATACACGATATTATCGGGAGGCGGAGAAGTAGTTTACTCATTTTTTTATTTGTTAATTTTTTACTCATTATAACAAGTCACTTGATGGGTGGACAAAAAAAACAAGAGCAACACCGTCATGACCGCAACCTTCTTAAACCTGATGCCATTAATGCTAGCGCGTCATTAAAACCCTATCATGATTACTTAATAACTGTAAAAACATGCATCTGCGCAAGCACACACACATGCGCGCACATAAACAATGCAATGCATTTATTTAGTGCTGTTGCAGAAGACTACACGTGTCAATCAGTGGTGCTCTCATGAGGTGCCTTTTTAAACGCATCGGTCCAGCGGAACGCTATCATATTTTAAACACAATCATATATTAAACACGAGGGACGTGTTTCTACAACTCCTTGAAATGCATATCATAAACAGGATTAATACCTAGTGATCTGACTTCAGACAGAGCGCAGCTTTCTGCACGTACGCGAGAGTGAGAGAGAGGCGCTAATATGCAGCCGGTCATATTTTAAACAAAAAGTAAAGTTTGCCTCAGCTCGCATGAAACGCATTAAACTGAACAAATACATAAGGATTACTACTTTAGTTTATGTTTGGACTTCGGACAGACGCGAGAGCACGTGCACGTGAGACAGAGAGAAGCGCAGCTGCTCATGACGCGGCGCGCTGGATTTTAGTGGTAGAAGGAGACCAAGACGCGCGCATTAATGCAGGTACGCGCAAGAAGGAATTCTCTCTTTACAAGCTCTCCACGTAAATTGAAGCCAAACCCTCATGTGAGGAAAAGCATGCATTGTGGGTGTTAATATAAAACTATGATGATAATAATAATAATAATAACCATTCGCCAACTATCGTCGTGACTATCGCATATGAAAGCCTGCCATTGGCGATATGTCTGAAGATCGTTGATACAAGATACTATCGTCTATCGGCACAACCCTAATATCAGTATAGATCATATAAGGTGCATGAAAAACATGCTAGTAAGTAAGGCATAAATAGATTAACTTTGAATGAATATATTAAAAGTAGAACAGGGGTGTAGAAGAAACACTAATTCTAAACTGAAAAGATAAACACAAAACCCATCGATAACCACTTTAAATATTTATTAACAACAGCAGTAAATACTGTCAAGATATGTACATTAATTTTACTGTCATGCAGATGTGTTTTATAAGCTAAATGGTTTCTGATAAAAGTGATTTAAGACTTTTATTGACAAATGTCGGGAGGGCATTATTGTTACATTAAAATGATGCGCGAACCTCTCGATGGAGGGTTTCTTTTGATTTCGTGTGCATTCAGGTATGCGCTGAATTTCTCTTCGCTCTTGCACTGAGAGTGTGCACGCACTTTATATCTCTTCAATCACTTCCATGCAATTGTTTTATCTTTCCCGAAGTGTGTATGCGCTCAGACTGCGTCCTCTTGTGCATTCGCAAATCCATCAGCTCTCGCGCGCTCTCTGGAAGGTGACGCTTTGGTCCGCAACGCCCCCCTGATCGCGTGCGCGTCTCTCAACAAATCTCTGTGCGTTGCTCTGGGTGCAGAATGCTCATGGGAGTTGTAGTTTCCCAGTGTCGCATTGCGTATTGTTTATCATTTCGCATAACTTTTAAGAAAACTACAACCCGCCTTACGGCCGAAATCTTACCCGCGTTTGGCGGGTGTTAATGTCAAGCCCTGGCCATAATACCATAAATTCAAATATTATAATTCACTTACTGCCAGCAAAAATGAGCCTTGGTTTGTGCTCTCTGGAAGAGAAAAGCCCACTTGCATATCGTTGTTCAGCTCGTCTTTTTTTGTCTGTAATTTACAACTTTCGGCGGGGCAAAAGATCATGTTGCTGTGCACGAAACAGCATCTCGAATGCACACCAAAAATTACCACTTTACCAGTGCCTTTGTAAGTGGCGACAACGATCTGTGAACTATTGTGTTAACGACCGTGTAGCTGCTTTGTTTGTTGCTGGAGGACACGTGCTTTACAAAAACGGTGCTGTACTAAAAGGTAAATTATAGTTCGCCTCAAAGTTTTTTATTTGTGTATTTATTTAATGTGTATTATTTCTTCCCCAAGCTCATAAAATAAATTTGGGTCGCACATAAATTGGCAGGGTCGGTCGGAAACCAGAACCAAACAATTTTTTTTATGCCTTAACCGGTGGGAAAATTACGTCACCGCGGCAACCCTAACGGCCTCGTAGAGTAATAATTTAAATAAGAAACCGTTTGTCTTGCGTGTTGGAACATGGCCAACCGCGGTCGGTATACTTTGAAAGCTCAGCGGAAACACGCGAGTGAAACGCGGACAAAAAAGTAGCGCGCCTCTTGTTGCGTACTTCTTGTAGCGTGCCCCTTTGTCGCGTAGTTGATGTAGGCACAAATCACGATATACAATGTTTCAGAAAAAGTGGATCGGGGAGACATTTTTATCGTTCAAGGTCACGCAATGGAAAAGCGCCAAAAGTAAAGCGAGCTGAGCCGTGCCAAGCCTAGTCTTACTACGCAATGGAAAAGTGCCATAAGATACTACTAGCTGCAAATTGTAAGACCATCTACAATAACCTTCAGTTTCGTGCATTGCCTCTAATGAGGTGAGGAAAAAGAATGGAGGAAGAGGAGGTTGTTAGATGAGACTCCAGAGAGACTCAGCAAAGTCAAAAAGAGAATCATCAGTAAAACTGAAGCCAGGGACTTCACAGCATGTGTGTGTGCGCATTAGGGCTGCAGCTATCGATTCTTTTTGTAATCGATTAATCTAGCACTGAATAGATCGATTAATCGAGTAATCGGATAAAAAATTTGTGTGTGTTTTTAAACAACCAAAACAAATAATGCATAACGAAAATGACGTGGCTGTAAAATGTTCAAGCATTTGGCTTTTATTTCTAAAAAAAACAGAGGTATTTGGCTCCAAAAAAGCCTATTTATTACCCATTTAGTGTTAAGTGCCAGTGCCAACAATTAAACACTTTAATTTATTAATATGCACAACAGGTTTTATGCTGTAATCTAGCCCTGACATCAAAGTTAATATCTGGTTTATGTACATTTCTACACCTGCAGCATTTACCATTAGGCTACTAACATATAATATATAATTTCTGGGGTGAGCCTATTTGCTATGGTAACAACCTGTGTGTGTGCGCGCGCACGTGCACCTGTGTTTATGTCACGCATGCTGTGCGTGAGGAAGAGTTACACCCCAGTCAGACATTCAGTTGCTTCATTGCATTTTGGTACGGCAGAAATACATACATTACTTTTCAATAGAACGCTGCATTTGGTTTGCATCACTTGCATTGCGGTGCATTTTAGGTTAAGAATCCGTTCGAAAAATCACAACATCACGTCCCGCTGTATACAGTGAATGCATGCAGCTGAAATTATTGTTGCGTGGCTACATAAAAGTTTAAGCATATTTGATGCATCGCGCGATCGGTCTCTCGCGTGAGAGATAATATCTTCCTTATGCTAAACTCCAATAAGACAAAGATTATTATTATTGAACAAAATATGTCAGATTACAAGTTGCCCATATATGATTGCACTGTGGTGCCGTCTTTGGTACACACACCTGTAAGTGCATGGGTGTGTGTGAAGGGGTTATACTCTCCTGCAATTAAACGTGAATACGTTTACTACTTAAAAACATCAAAGCTAAACATCATATCTAGTCAAACCGCATAACGACATCGCTACAAATACAGTATGGGATTAAAATCAGCGGAAGCTACGTTACCTTGTTTCATCGACGCTTGGTGAAACAGCAGTGGATATTTTCGGTTCAGATGCTGAATGTAATGATCCCAAACTTTAGACATTCTCTCTCTGCCGTTTATGGACATATTCGCTCCGCCATCGCGCCAACTAAATTCAAAATGTACCGCGCGCTATGATGTGCTTCCTGAACATTGAACAACGGTCCGTGTGAATCAGATCTCGCCGCGTGTAGTGCGCGTCATAGGAATTTAGCGAGGCATCGAGGCAGAATTTTTGCCTCGAGGAATTTTTTGAATCGAGTAAATCGAGTAACTCGATGAATCGTTTCAGCCCTAGTGCGCATCTTAAAGATCATAACAATTTCACAACACATGCAAAAATACTTTTTGGCCTGCAACAACTGTTGGAATAAAGTTTTTTTGGTAACACTTTACAAAAAGGTTGTATTAGTAAATGCATTAACTAACATGAACGAATAATTAATGAACAATATAGATTTTCAGCATGTATGTTAGTTAATGTCAATACAGTTATTCATGTTAGTCCAGTGATTGTGCATTAATTACCGTTAACAGTAACAATGCTTGATTTTATAAATGAATTAGTAAATGGCAAAATTAACATGAACTAAGATTATTAATGCTGTACAAGTATTATTTATTGTTAGTTCATGTTAGCTAATGCATTAACTAATAAACCTTATTGTAAGTCTTACCATTTCTTTAAAACAGGATGATGCAAAATTCTGTCTGGTCCAAGACTGCATTAAGTTCTCATAGGTGTATATATCTACACCTACATAACTACATATATATTTATTTCCTCACACAGAAAGAGGCGTCCTCAAGGAACATGAAAAAATAAGAACCAAGAATAACACTAAAATTCTCAATGGCCTGATTAACCTATACACAGCCTTCTGCAGAACATCCGCCCGCATGGAGACAGAGGAAAAGAGAGAGAAGAAAAGTCTGGCATCAGACTCAACAGGTTAGGCCAGTGCTAAGACAACAGATATCTTAAGTACTCGAGACTAAACCAGGACAAATGTGTAAATATCACGAAGCGTGCATTTCTCCTACACCTTAATAAATCATAAACAGGAGAGACACAGATGGCAAGAGAAACCAAGAGAAAAGACAGGACACGCTGCCTTGGCCTGAATATGTTTCTCTCTTCCTGGGAATCTGTTTCCTCTTCTCTCACTGTTAAGTACTCATTCACCTCTACTTTCTACATTTCTATATCAGCCCGAATGGCAACCGATCCATCCAGTACTCAAAGGATAAACAGTAAAAAGGAGGGAGTCGAGGACGGCGGAGGCAGAAGAATTAGATCCCCCCAGTTATGATGGGAGTTTAAAATGGATTGGAGTCGAGGAATCAGGTCAGCTAACCACACCTGACAGGCGTGCACTGAATCACTATCACTGTAGGAGATGAAGGGGAGAGAAAAGGAGAGGGAGTGAGAGAGCGCATAGAAATAGAATAGAAAAGCACTGAAATAGTCAGAATAGATTCTAACTTCATTCAGTTTATAAGCACCCAAGGCAGTGTTTACCTCTAGATTAGAGATTTCCTGGGAAAGGTCATATGAGTGTGTATTTGTGTGTGTGTTTGCATGTGAATGCTGCCAAAAAATAACTCGCTGAGGAAACAGAGCTGTACTTAGGACATGGTTATGTTTGTATTAAAGTCTGATAGGGCATGGGAAATCATTGTGTTGTTATGGAAACTAAACTTATACTATAAGAAGATGTTTGTGTTCTGATAGGTGGATTTATGTTGTGTTTGGGTTGCTGTGTGCATGAAGGGGAATTTTGACTGGCTAGGTGACTTGATCGGGAAGTGGACTGGAGATGTTATGGGAATGTAAACAGACCAGATAAAACCCTTAAGAGACAGACATGAGCACATACTAAAGAGTTCAGGCCAGGGCAACTTAATCATATGGTCTGTTTGGCGCATACAATTGGAGAGGGGCAAAAAGCTGTTATATTAAACCCCCTTAAAAAAACAAAGAGCAAACATTCACACAAAAGCACCCTATTTCCAGTTTCAGAGGAGTGGTGAGCAGTGGCGGCCGGTGACTTCTTTTTTCAGGGGGCACTTGATGTGAAGTTCATCATAACATGTATGTAGCCCATCATGTGTTTGGCTTGTAATTTCAAAATATGTGTTCTGCGCGTCGAGTGATACTATGTGCATCACGTGTCTTGTCAAAATAAGTGCCTGCGGCAGACGCATCTAAAGGGTTTATGATAAAAGATATGCCCGCGTTTGCCAGATACTCGCATAATCTCATGCGTAATCAGAGTTTAGTGTTAAGGGAGTGTCTTGTCTGTATTTTGTGAGCGTCTCTTTGATCATAAACGGTTTTGAAGCTTGTGCAGCAGGCACTTATTTTGCCAAAACACGTGATGCACATGGTTCACATGACGCAACAAACACATATTTTGAAAACACAAGCAACACACAGGACACTCGGAACACTTATTTTGAATTTGTGCCCCTTGGATGTGCAGTCACGAGCCATCACTGGCGATGAGGGTTTTCCTTCTAAAACCCCATTCACACAGCACTTTGGTCCCAGAAAATTTCTGTAAAATTTGCAGAGTCGCTTCTGTGTAAAGCAGAGATCAGGGAGCTCGTCACTATCCGTGCTGAAGCTAAAATCATTCACCAGCACGACAGAAAAGCGCATCACACCCTCCTTATGATCTTGTCCTAAACAAAAACGGCATACGCTTTGTTTCTCGAGAGAATAATCACGGATAATTAGCAAACTCCAGGCGCTTTGGAAAAAACCTACCAAGTGCAGGACTTTAAATATGTCATGTGTCTTTACAGGATCTTTACGGTATGTGTGTGAATGCAAGGGCAGATTCTGAAAAATCATTGGCAGTGTGAATGAACCAAAAAATAAAACCATCCCAGACAAATACCGGATGCATCTTCCGTGTATTTTTCATAATCTGTGTGAAAAGGCCTAAAGACAAAATGGGAAGAAATCTAGGACACTTATCACAAAAAAAACACTCACCAAAACCTGCCAACTTTGATATTTAAATAATATTTACTTGTAGACACAATACTGGTAAAGTATCAGAATCTTTATCCCGCTAATAAACAAAACAACCAACAATATCACAGCTGCTGCAATTTGCCTGTATTATATACATTATTTTAAAAACCATGTTGTCTTACCTGCACCAGGAGCTCCAGTTTCCGGTCATCCAGGAGATGAACCTGACATCTCCGCCCTTCCGTCATCTGTTGGGGAGGAGGAGAATGAGAGAGAGATTAACGAAGGCATATTCACAGTAGGGTGAAATCAACCGTAAATACTAGGTCATGGTGACATGACAAGAATAGTAACACTCCTTAAACACATGCAGTGCGATTCCAACTCAAGCAGTGTAATTCAATCTCATTCACATGCAGTATAAAAGTGAAATACAACACACTACAGTGCTGAGCAACCTAATTTCCTGCCTCTTTGGGTTTGACAATGCGTATAGGTAACATTTTCTGCTATGGGCCTGGTTAAAATATAGTTATAGTATGTATGCTCGCTTGTATGTCGCTCTGGATATCAATGAAATGTAAAATACTGGTATGTCTCAAAAGTATTACAAATGCTCAAAAATACACAGCAGTAGATGGGGCACACACAAATCTATAACAACAAATTTATAACATAACTGCAATAGCAGTCTACAAATTTGTACTTTTCTTTTTTTAAGCCAGAGAGGACAGACCGCTCGTAATACTAAATTGAGCCCGCAGGAAAAACAAACACAGTAAACATACAGTTTCCTCCAGGGAATGTGAGGGTGTGAATTCAGAAGTTATCCCACTGGGCACAGCTGGATGCCGACAATCCAGACACACTCCACCTCTACCAAATATATTTAGAGTCTTGATCTTCAAAAACACTTGTGGTTTGAACACTGCTCCCTCCTATTTGGTTTCTTCACTTTTACACAAAATTTATGTGTTTACTTAAGATTATTGTTGTTGTGTCAAGCCGTTATAGTAAATATTATAGTAAAAATTATAGTGGGCAGGGAACATCTGCGAAAAACAGAGTCTGACTAACAGTCAACACATGCGACCTGGTTGGACAAGTACAAAGAACTAAAATGTAACCTGATACTCCCATTGTCATTTTTACTTATTGACAGCTTTCCATGTTTTGTTTTATGAATTACTCATAGGAAAAATATTTTTTAGGAATCTGAGAGCCCATGAATGGAATACCAACAGCTGCCGCGATCCACATCCTTTTCATCCTCTTCCTGTTTACACATCCTGCATGGACACACGAGTCGGGACTGCAGTGATTCACCCCATCTCTCTAGTTTAACCTTGCTTTCATGCTAACACTTTCTCTTCCACCCCTCTATCCCTATGCAGGCCAACTTTAAAAAAGTGAAAATTCACAAGACTTTTTAAAGCTTTTTAGTCTAGTTTTATATGTAAGGATGTGAGCTCTGAATGGGAACATGTGGACTGTTCTGGCTGCCATCAGGAAGGACCGTCCCCAAGGAGCACAAACAATAAGGGCTGATAAAAGCGACATGGCTCACATTTCCTCCATGCACACTGGAGGAGGGGAGTCACAGGACTAAAAACACATCCCTTCTTCCTCTTCCCCTTGTTCCTCTGCAGGACTGCACAATCTCAGGCATAAGCAGCATGTGACAGACCACAGGATTGATTGTGCATCTCTAAACAGACTGGTGTGAGTTTTTTGTTTATCTGTGAAGATCCTGTACCTCAGGATTCAGCTTGATGCATTTCTCTTGGCCATGCTAGCCTGACATTCTCCTGCCTCCTCTTCCCACTAAAGCATACCTGCAAAAAGTTGATATCTTGACTTGCCAGCAAAATAACACACCCTTGGGCAACATCTGTATTCTCATCCCTCCACCACAAAGTGGGATCACATTTCCATATTATAAAGACAAGCCTAAATCAATATGAACTCACCTGAAGCGAGTCCAGTCTTTACTGATGGGTTTATTGTGTCTAACTTGTTCCCTGAAGCGGCACATGACCTAATTGGGCCAGCTTATCTAACTTTCATGATATTCATTTCAAAAATAAAAACTGCAGCAAAATTGATCCATACCACAGAACAACACTGCCAGAACGGTATACATCATTTGGAATTAGCTTTGGGGTATAAAAGAGTAAAACTTGCTTTATAACCAATAATATTTCAAACAAATTTAGATTCTGTGTGGGCTGCACTGGGCTGACTTTCCAACCTCAAGGGTTAAACTTTACTACAGACCTTGCGGTATCCCAAATGCACTGCAGCTTTATTACATTACCATATTAACCTCTCGAGGTTTGAGTTAATCCTAAATCACACCATTAAAGGCAGGAATATGCTACAACAGGAGAACAAGAACCTGAAGCTTTGAATAGGTTGAACTGCTCTTGATGTTTTATTGTCCCTACAGTTTAAACCCAAATGAAAGCTTGTAGTGGCAACTTCAGGGGCCGTTTACAGGACACTTTTGCATGGAAAAGCTGAAAGCTTTTGGATTTTTTAACTGTTCATATACACGAAAATTGAGTTGTGGGGTCCTGAAAACGTAAACTTTTGGTGTAAAAACACCACAATTAGTGATGCACCGATGTGAAAATTTTGCACGATGCCGATAACCGATATGACCCTTGTCTGTTATGGCCGATACCGATATTTGCCGATGCCGATATCTCTGTATAAAAACACATTTTAATGATAATCAAATAAAGAGCTATTTTCCAAAAAAAAAATGTACTTTTGTAATTTATTCCCAGAAATGACTGATTGTGCACCTTTACCCATGTGCAAAATGTCATCAATTAGCTGATTGATATGTAAGCTTATTCTTTGTAAGCTTCGGGATGCTTATTTTTTAAAAGTGGGTGATCAAATTGGTTGTGTTGAACAATTTGTCCCGAACTCCCCCTCGTATCACCCGGCCCTCACTCTCATTGCACACAGCAGCAGGGGTGTCCGGACTTTTTTGTGTGGTGATCTACTTTTAAAATGATAAAGCCGACAAGATCTACATGCTAAAAAACACTTTAAATGCGTGGACTATACTGCATATATCTCTACATTAGATTTAGGGCTGTCACCATTACTCTATTTTTTTGAGAAGTTGAAAAAAATCCTGGAGTTCATGTACTGTATAAAATAGCAGAGACACGGTTTAGTAAAACAAACTAGAAAGAAAATGACAATAGTATCAGAAGCATATAAATCAGCACAATGCTGCAGCTCTCTCTCTCTCTCTCTCTCTCTCTCTTCCTCCCTCGTTCGCTCGGGCGCGCGTACACACACCGGGCGCGTGCATCAGCTGCATGAAGGAAAGAATGCGATTGCATCCTGGTAAATTTCGAAAGTTTACACTGCAGCGGGCAGGCATAAGATTTATAAAAACACATTTGAGAAGAAAAGCACAGCAACTCAAAAAGACTTTGTGTTTCACAATTACTCTAAGACAGTGGTGTCCAGACTTTTAGCCGACAAGTTCTACATGCTAAAAACACTTTAAATGCGTGGACTATACTGCATATATCTCTACATTGGATTTAGGGCTGTCCACCATCAGAGCATGTGAGTGAAGCAGAGCGGTGTGACGCTCCGCTAAATATTCCGTTCTACTGTTAAAGCGCTCCACTCAGTCGCTCACCGCCCAAGCAAGCGCTCCGTTAACTTTCCGCTCACGCTCGCAAATAAACCAATTCCCGCTCAGATCCCGCTCCGATATAATTTTTTTAAGTAAGCCAAATTAAAGTATTAGCTGATAAATCGCAGTTATGTACAGTTGTGTGTTGGCTATTATAGTTTAACTGATACGGAGCTCCGGATATAATTAAAATTAACAAATTGTTTCCACGACATTCACATGTTTTACTAATTTTAAGTAATAATAAATGTAATAAGTAATTACGAAATATTATAATAATTCGTTCCCCTTATGAGAAAGATTAACAAACTATTCTGTTATATAAATATATTATTTGAAAAAACTAAAATAAATTGAAGAACAATTACTTAACAAGAAGGTTTTTAAAGTGCAAATTTACAGTGCATCAGTAAATACAGAACACAGCTCTGTCTTAAAGAAATTAAAATTAGACAGTATTTATGAACCTGTAAATGTACAAAACGAATGCAATACAGAAGGCCATGAGTATTTATTTATGGCATTTTCAATAGTATATTGGTAGATAAATTAACGTGTATCTATATAGTATGAAAACGAATAAATCATTATTTTGGCTAAATTCATCTGGATATATCATTTTAGTCAGACTGATTTGTCATCATTTCAGAAGCTTAAATGCTATCTAAAACAACTTACATTTTATCCCGAGTGTTACTTGGTCAAAAATATTTTGAAATATAGCCGCGAGAGCAAATTATAGCACAAAAATGTTTAGCTCACACGGACCGAATGAAAAGCCGTTAATTAAGCGAACTCTCTGTAAAATAGAGGACGTGCTGAATCAGTCGAGTCGGCAGATTCTCATCAATGTTTATAATGTTCCACGCATGCTGTTGATGAAAAAAATAATATCTAAATGTCCAGGGAAGAGTCCAGTGTTCAGTCAGTTAATATTAAATGCGTTTTTGGCTGAAGCTTTCTCATCCACGGAGCGGAGAACTATAAAGATTCTTATTTTAAATGGTTTTAATGCTGGTAAGCAATCAGTTAGCCTATATTATGGCGCTTTGTATTTGTGTTGATCAGTTAGATTAAAGTAGCTATTCTCGAACTAGCAAATTACCAAAGGGCATTCTGGGATGAGCGAGCGGTGCTGAGGGTATTGAGCGAGCAGAGCGGAAATTTCGGAAATGCGCTCTGATGGAAATATTACCGCACCGCTCACATGCTCTGGCGGGCAGGCATAAGATTTATAAAAACACATTTGAGAAGAAAGGCACAGCAACTCAAGACTTAAGTTACGAGTGTCACAATTACTCTTGGAGGCATTGAGCAGCATAAGGATACACAGTTAATTTATGTGCAATCTACCGGCATTGCCTTTGCGATCGCGATCGACGTATTGGACACCCCTGTCACACAGCATAGCGAGGATCTTCTTCAGACACTTTGAAGAACGACCAGGCAAACGACAGAACCTGCTTCAGCACATGTGTAACTTATGCCCTTGTGCAAAAACAAACGTACTCGCCCCCACACTCACGTCTCCTACACACACACGTCAAATACACAGGAATGATTATCGGCCTGTTCACATCGGCCCTATTTTGACATCGGACCGATGCCGATGTGTAAAAAAATGACCATATCGGCCGATATTATATCGGCGGCCGATATATCGTGCACCACTAACCACAATTACTGTTTCAGTGTAAATGATGCAAAGTCTTATGCTGCGTTCCAGGCAGGTTTTTAAGCCCATAAATCACGACTTCAAAACCACAACTCACGACTCTGAACTGGGAGTATGCGCTCCAGGCAACCTGTAACCCGTGTTTTTCCAACCTTCTACCAATGAAAGTGCACTGGAACGGCAGTCAAACCCGTGACTTTCTACTCGTGAACTCGTACTAGATCGATGTTCTCCCAGTTCAGAGTCGTGGTTTTGAAGTTGTGATTCACGGGTTACAAGTTGCCTGGAAAGCGGCATTAGCCTGGGAAAACCCAGACAACTTCCGGCAAATTTAGATTTGCTCTGCAAGTAGTCTGGCAAAGAGACCATTCAAGCTCATTTCTAATCCGTTGAAATCGCGGCACCAATCAAAAACGTTGAGCCGGTCTTTACACGATGATGACAGCGTAGCGACAGTGAAGCAAATTTTGTACATTACAAAGATGGATGCCGCCAGGGGAACATCACTTGTTCAAATCAGCTATCGCGTCTGCGATTTAAACTTTTACTTTCTGTTAAAACCCGAGCAAATAACAACACTAGAAGCACTCATATCTAAAAAAAGATTTTATCGCTGTCTTACCGACTGGATTCGGCAAAAGTCTGATATATCTCTACATACGTCATCTCTTTCATCGCTCTGATTGGTTGTAGGTCTATCCAATTGTGCCCAGAGACATTTGAGTGACGTCCGTTGGTGACGCCCCTTTAGAAATGATTTGCTATAAACCTTTGCCAGACCATAACTCAGTTGACTCAGAGAATTGTCTAGTTTTAACCAGGCTAGCAAAGTCTGTGAAAATGCTTGTGTTTAACATGGCCTACAGGATT
The DNA here is from genome assembly GCF_027580225.2 of Misgurnus anguillicaudatus. Taxonomy (NCBI): domain Eukaryota; kingdom Metazoa; phylum Chordata; class Actinopteri; order Cypriniformes; family Cobitidae; genus Misgurnus; species Misgurnus anguillicaudatus. The sequence goes on along the minus strand of NC_073351.2, from coordinate 30,838,026 downwards.
GTGTTTGTGCTACTAAAAATACTGAGTTTTTAACGTTTGTCCAACAAAGTTTACAAAATTTGGCTCTTTGTAGTTCAGGGTCACTTGTAGCAATAAAGCTTGATGCTTTCGCCGTCTGGATTGTTTGTATTTACTGCTATGTAGATGAATGTACATGTGCGCAGGCACATGGTGTTTCTTTACAAAGTAAAATCACCAACTATTTATTTATTTAAGCATTTGGCTGACACTTTTACCCATCTTTTTTATCAGTACTTGTGTTCCCTGGCACTGGGTTCGAACCCATGACCTTTTGCGCTGCAAACGCAATACTCTACCACTGAGCTATACAGAAGCTATAACTACCGGCCCAGCACGCATAATACAATGCAATTTTCAAAAACGCAAATGAAAACTTTGTTTTTAGTACAATCGTTGTGATGTAAATCATACACCCTCAGATCCACTGGATATGAGCTCTTCTCATTGGGGCGTATCTGGAGGTGGAAGTTTTGAACCACAATGTCAGAATCTAACAATCCGGTGCCGGGAACAGTGTGTTAGCAATAGTTTGTTTGCATGCAGTGTCTGGTGTGGGGTTACAAAATGCATCACATGTAATCATTGGATAGTGAGTCACATCTTCCTCAGCTGAGGTCCTTCACACTTCCTTCGGAAGTCATTAAAGTGGCATGACACACACATTCCAGAGCTACTGTCAACATATCACTGGGATTTTCATAGACAATATACATGTGCACTTAATCTGATGCATAACTTTGTACCATTGCAGAGAACATGATTCAGGCAACACAGTAACAATAATCTCTCTAATGCAGATTTAAGACTGGCACTGATGCCCTGTTTAGGGTTTCATTACAGCTTAAACATGATGAATACTAAGATGCATCTAAGCTTGAAACACATCACCAGTGAGAAGTATGACTAAACAGAACATGACTAAAACCGATGCAAGGACCTTAAAATGAGTGAATATTCAATAAACATCAAGTGGTAGAAGCTGCTAGACAAAACCCACATGCGCAGCAAGGGGGTATTTAGCCATTATTACCCCAATGCACAATTCCAACACAATGACAGCTTGTCAAGCTAACCATACATGCACATGGACACCACAAAGGATCCACGTGGCAGAAAAATCAATTTTCATCACAAATACAAGCATGGATGGAGCTTCATGGTGCAGACTGACAAACGATGAAAGTCCAGGCGACTACAGGTCTGGTTTTAAAGCCTGACCGAGCTGCTGACACTGCTGCCCTGCAGTGCAGACATCAGAAGGTGAGCTCAGCAACACAAAAACACGCCCGTCAGTCACCCTTCCCCATACACATACCGGTCTGCAGAGAGACCCCAATTCAAGGCTGTATAACAAAACCTTGTGCACTAACCTCCTAGACAGCATAATTGAAATATGCACATAGACTAAAACTGCTGTTTAGATCCAGGTTTTAGACACAAAACAATGTCACATGACAAGGCCAGCATAAGTGAGGTGCATTATTATAGTGTCTAAAAATGTTGCTTAGGTAGGCAGAGTTATGGCCCAAACCTACACAGTCCCTTCTATATAGCTGTCACAGGAGGACATTGCCACTAAATCTAATAAAGCAGACCAGACACAGCATCATTGTTCAGGGGTCTTTAAGGTTATGGCTATCTTGGTCATATGAATGCAATCCTTTTAAACTCCTCTTACTTCCCGTACCAGATCTGATAGTAATTTAGCTGTCATCACACGTTAATAGTCTCCGACATATGGATGAATGAATCTGACTGGACATCAGTGTTGACCAAGCAAACAAATGAGTTAGCCATATACAAGTTTAGTATGCAAACTTAGTCCCTGCCCCTAAACGCACCATCTCTAGTTTATAAAATCACGGATGAAAACAGACCAACATCATGAGAAAAAGATGTGATATTTCTCAAAGAACATACCTGTGTGTTTCTGACGTAAACGGCTAGCTGGCTAGCACCATTACATGAACAGTTTACATTCTGAGGTACCTCATAAAATCAGATTTTACGACGAAATCCTCAATATATGGCCACATAGCAGCGCTAAATCGTCTATTTTAACACCTAGTTACTGTAAATGTAGAAATAAGGGATTGGTTTAGTAAAAAAACAAGAGAATAAATCGCATATTTCAAGCATCCATCCTTCTCTCACAGACGGACAGAACAGAAGCGGGAAGCGCGAGACCTGCAGCGCAAAACAAGCGCGAGATTTACCTTGTTGAAAAATCTCCTACAATGACATTAAATCCTCGCAGAAATGAGAAATATGTGGTCTCCGATGACAAAAGTAATCCAAATGCGTTAAATCCGAATAAAGAAAGGGTTCACGCGTCGGCCTAAAGCGTCATCGCAGTCAGCATCATCCATGCCGCTGCTGTGATTCCCGGTGAAGCTGCACAGACGACGCGAGGCGGCTCTCGGTTAGCGCGGGGCGGGTGGAGCGAACTGACAGCGGTAGTACCAGTACATCCCATCCCTCTCTGCTCTCAACGCGGCCGTTTAACAGGCACTATTGGCCCGCTTCCAGAGTCAGACTAGCTCCGCACAAACCCATTCACTTTACACACACACAGAGGAGAGGTGAGCAGAGCAAACCCCGACCCCTCCCCCTGTCTCTCTTACCCCGCCTTTCTCCCGTGACACCCGCGCGGCTGTGATCACGCAACCGTGACACACATGTATACACACACTGTATACAAAAACACACTTATTAATAAACACACACGAACACAGACTTCATCGTCAATTTGCAATACATCAGCAATATGCATGTTAGTTTTCTTATAAAACAGATGCATGAGTACAAAACTCATCTTTTGTTTTGCATAATAAAATCACTAAATGCATTATGTATTACAATATTATGTATTGTAGACATTTACATTTATTCATTTAGCATGATGTTTTTATCCAAAGTTAATAAAAGCAAGGGAAGAATTTATCTGTTTGGAATTAGGAATAGAGCTGAAGCTTTATTAGCACATAACATGTATAATAGCATTGTAATAGTATGATATTTGTGAATATCTACGACTACAGTGTAAACGCGTTGTACATCTGATGCCAGCACAGTGCCAGTACCTTCCTAAGTAAATTGTTTTTATTTATGTATAGGAAAAAGATAAGAGTTAAGTAGGAGAATGGATAATCTGTAATAGAGCTATGGTATGAAAGTTTACATCACGGACGGTTATAGTGACCAAAATCACCACAGATATCAATATAATCATGGTTTTGTGAACAAACATTAAAAAAAATTGACATGTGCGCATTTTTGTTCGCATTAAAATCAAATAAATAACATTAACCATGGCACATTTGGGGTTTTGAGATAAATGATCATCTAGTTTGGATAAAACACAAGTGAGTAAATCAGATTTTCCTATAAACAAAGCCAGGACAAATCAGCAAGTCATCTGTCTGCGTATGTTGTGAGAAATCGGGTGTACTTTATAACCCAGGAGTAAGATGCATGACACCTGCGCTCACAGCAATCGCAGAATAAACAGAGTAGAGAGAGCTTTAAACTCATCAGATTACATCATGTAAAGGTGCAGTGTGTAATTTTTAGAAAGATTTCTTGACAGAAATGCAAAATAATAAACAAAACTATATTATCAGTGGTGTATAAAGACCTTTCATAATTAACCGTTATGTGTTTATTACTTTAGAACGAGACCTTTTTATCTACATACACCGAGCGAGGGTCCCCTTACATGGAAGTCGCCATTTTGTGCCGCCATTTTTCTGCAGAAGCCCTTAACGGCAAATTTTTTTACTACGTTGTCTCCGAAGATGACATGTTTGTTCGGTGGTGGCTACCGTAGCTTCTCTATGGGTTTCAAAAGCGAGGGGTGACCAGTGGACTAAGCATTTGGTTGCAATTCGCAACCTCACCACTAGATGCCGCTAAAATGTACATACTGCACCTTTAATGGAAAATGATGAATCTGTCTAAAGAAATATTAAGTTAACGTGCCAGTACAACTATATTTTCCTAAATGTGAAAATTTTTGCGATTGAAATTCAGTCAGTAAAGCACTGTCATCACAAACACATGGGAGCAGACGTGAATGCATGTGTTTGTCTTACGTTATTCCTTAAATTGGTTGATGCTGGACAGGGGTTTTCGAGCTATGACACTGGCATGGTTAAACGGTAAGTAAAATGACGAGATAAAAAAAAACGTTGGACATTTTTTATCACGATTAACCATTAAATCGGTAATCGTTACATCTCTAATCTGAAAGAATTCTGATGTTGTAAAACTACACACACACACACACCAATGACTAACAGAGCCACATCTGGATTTGCAGTAGAAAAGTAATAGAAACATTTGGGAATGGGTTACACTCTCTGTCTCTGGCTGAATTCGTCCGCCCCTCCGTTTCTAATTCAGACTTCCTTTCCCGTTTGGCTTGGCCAGGGTGAACAGGGCGGAAAAAAGGAAGAGAAACGTTTAAAAGATGCTTTAAAACTGAAGCCGACTGTTAGAGGGAGCTGATGTGTGTGCACTCCTTCATATGGAGGTTTAACGGTCGCTTCACCGCAAAGTCAACATTTCACAGGGCTCAACCAAAATGTAAACTTCAAAGTGTTTTCCTTGTAAGGGTCCTAACCACATACAAATTTGTGTCATGTGTCACACTGAAGGCTTATCATGCCTAAAATAATGGAAGAAAATAATGCAATACCGGATTACATTTCATATTTTTCTTATCTCTAACGTTTTCTGTCATACAATGATGCTGAACAGAATCATTTCACAGCCGTCTAACTAAGGGTCAATATTTTCCATCTCTCGTGTTCTCTGTCTCTCTCACAAATATACACACATACTCAAGGGAGGGACTTGAAAGTAATTGAAAAACCCTCCAACATAATACAATTAGGCTGCAGGCTTACATTTCATTTCAATCCGACTGATGGTGATAATTCCATCAATAAACAAAGACAGCCAGCTCAACTCAATGGTCAAGTCAATCAAGTCTGAATGCAATGTTTAATGGCAGATCTGTCTAACATATCGGATTTCAAAGAGCCTATAACATTCAATTACGGTATGGTTTTGTGTCTTTTTGTCTATATTGTCAGAAAAAATGGTCCCTAGCTGTCACTGGGGTGGTACCCTTTCAAATATAAACCTTTGCACCTAAACAGTGCATATTACAGGGTTCCCACACCTTGGTTAACTTCAATTCAAGACATTTCAAGGACTTTCCAGATCCAATACCCTCAAATTCAAGAACTAAATGTGGAAATACATTTGAAGTGAGAGCAAGGTTACATCAAGTTACCTTTTAGGATACATTGTTACAGTTCCGTTTTGAGGGAACTTGTGCTGCATCACTGCGGTGACACTTTTGGGATGCCTCAAGGGGTAAGTGCATCTGAATGTGCATATCAAATTCAACCAATGATGAGGCTTAACGACAAAGACAGGGTTAGGTGGGAGCCAGGAAGTATATCACTCTCTAAAATATTGCAAAAGACGGCATTACAGGGATGCAGAAAGTATGACAAGGGAGACACAGCGTCTCGTTCCCTTCTCAGGGAACAACAGTTACATACGTAACCCGAGACATTTTTATGTGTCAAACACAACTATGCAAAAAAGCATTTTGGTTAGGGCTGTGCTGATTAATTGTGCAAATGCGCATTTTCTCAATGAATGAATTACGGTGAAATGCCGCCACATCCAAAAGCCAGAGGGCGCTCTCGTGTAGAAACGCCATTTGTGCCAAAGAAGAAGTAGCATACCAAACACTATTCCAGGAAATGTCTAAAGGGATATTTATATTGCTGTTCTTCAGATTGTTTCAGGTATTTTCATGATAATAAGAATATGAATCAACATTCGCATACAGAAGATATAAGCATTTAAAGCGAACAGTTAAGCATGTGTGCTTAAAAACTCTAGAATAATATGAATTTTTTTTCCAGAAAACTTGCATAAAATAGATTCAAGCACTTTCAATGACATGTATCTATGTATGTATATTTTCAAAAACTTCCCAGGGCTTTGAATTTTTTCCCCCAGATTCACAAACGTTCAAGGACTTTAAGGACCTGTGTGAACCCTGATATTAATACCTTTATGATGTACATATCAGTATCAAATGTATACCTAAATGGTACATAGGACCTTTTTAAAAGGTACTTCCCCAGTGTCAGCCAATGACAATCTTTACTGACAGTGTACATCAATGCGCTTTAAAACCATCTGTCTATCTTACCGGTGAGCAAGTGTCATAACCATTATGGTTGTTTAAATCATTGCCGCTTCTGGACTCTCAGCCGCAGCGGAAAAACCACTGTCCAATTCAAACAGTCCCTCATGATCTTTATCCGCTTGCTAATACATATTTTAACTTTATTAGCTCCTTCCTTTGGGCACATATCCGAACAGTATCACAAGAAGATGTGTGTGTATGTCTGTGTGTGAAGGTTGCTTTGGTAAAAAATGATATTGTTGGTGAATTTCATAAAAATGTAAATGTTCAGTCTCACAAGATTGTGACCGGGCAAAGAGACGTACTAAAATAAACTTCTAAAAAACCAATCCCGCCCATGTCCGCCAGACCAAAGCACATAACGCTGTGTTTAAAAACAGCTAAGAGGAAAAGATGTAATAATGGATTGAGCTATTCGAAGTTACATTTATAAAAATATGGGAAACTAACTCTTATATTCTCTCTTTCTGCGTGTCTATCTGGCTTGCTCTAAGTAAATGTGGTTCTTGTTAGGAGTCTCTGAGTTTGGTTATTTCTGTCTCACTGCCTCAAGGCTCAGACACACAGCTGGGTTTATGTGTGTATATATTGAGGAGTTTGTTGGGTTTTCAGAAGGCCGCATGGTCACACAGGTTACACTTCACTTCTGTGGACATAAGGACAGGTTGGATGGTTGATGTAAACTATATCTGATAGAGGAGGAGGGGCTGAATACTGTTTATGTGTCTCTGTGAACGTATTTATATGTGTACATGTGTATGGCAAGGTCGTGGGTGTAGCATGTGGGAACTACATGTAAACAGAGCTGACCTTTAATTGAAGCAAGATGGAGACCATCTCTAGTCCCAACGGCACATACACACACACACACATATTATGTATCTCCTCAACTGAGTTCCTATAACAGCAGGCACACATTCATCTTAATTATTTCGCTGTCTGTTTCACACTGCACTCATGAAATTTGCCAGGACAATAAACACAGAAAGCCTTCGCACCCTAACAAACCATATGCTCCATCATGTGCTTCGTTCTCATCATCTCGTGGCTAAGGGATGGGGGTGGATGAGCCATGGGGCTTTGGCCGGGTCGGTTTTTAGGGTGTAGGATGTAGGCTTTTTATGGATAATCCCTGTGGTATAACAAACTCCTTTAAATCACATCAAAGATACCCCGCAGCCTCCGAAACTGGCCCTGGGTGAGAGCGTGTGTGAATTCGTGTAATTTTATATGCAGGGTCTTTACAGGTCCAGGTGGAAGTGGGGTTGAAAGTATAATGGTGGGCATTTAAGGAATCTTGCCTGATTATTTTATAAGCTCCATTTGGAAAAGGTGCATATGTGTGAGGTTTGGATGGATGATAAAGCGGAGTTGGGTCTTTTAAGGAAGCTGTACATTATCAAACAATGTTTGGGATGCGCACCAAAGCACCTGTGTCTGTGCAGGTGTATGAAAGTGGACTATTGAGAATCGTAATTTAAATGAAATGTATGTCTTTAAGTCTAAAGAGACCTGTAACTTCACTACATATAGAAGCCAGTAAAAGGAAACTGTTTAAAGTCTTTTTGTGCCTCATGTTTGTGTGCGCATGTCTGTGTGTGTGTGTGTGTGTGTGTGTGTGTGTGTGTGTGTGTGTGTGTGTGTGTGTGTTGTGAGAAGAAATGTGTTTCCAGTTAAATCTGTGGAAAAAGAAACACACACCCACATGCGAGCACTTCAAACGTGTGTGTGAGATTTCTCCTGCTGTAATTTTACTGCATAGCTGTACTCCCATCTGGACTATACACACACAACCTAAACATCTAAAGCTTTCACTAGCACACACCCAGATGTATCCCAGCATAAAATAAGACATATTAGACAGAGACTAGTATACTGCTAATTTAAGTGCATGGGTTTTACATTTAGTTACTCTAAGAGTTTGCCTGTTGAAGGCTGAGTCATTCTGCTTTTTGAATATTGAGGGTGGGTCTGCTGAATGCAAATCTACCCCTGACTAACAAAAACTAAACCAGATTTTAGTTATATGTAAAATAGACACAGCAAGCAAATTGTGTAAAAAGAAGCTGTTATATAAAAGCGAATTACTAGTAAATAAATTACAATAAAATGTAACTTAACAGAACCTTAACAGAATAAGTTTAGAATATTATTAATAATTTTAATAAGGAATTTGCTTTTATCAATACCTAATTCAGACTTTTTGCCTGTATCCGCCTTTTTTGATGACCCGCTTACATCATCTTTTAAAAGCAACCCGATAACTGCATTTACACTAAACATTTGGCAAAACAATTCAAGGTAGACATACTGACCCACAACAGCTTAAACCACAGAGGAAGTAAAATGTCACGATATGCAATGGACAAAATCATTACCGTACTTTCCAGACTATAAGCTGCACCGGAGTATAAGTCGCATCATTCAAAAATGCGTCATTAAGATGAAATGACATATTTAAGTCAGTGGAATAACGTTGCGTTTATTTAGAAAATTATTTCACAAAATCCAAGCCGAAAAAACAGACATTTAATCTGGAAAAGCAATTTATTCAACTAAAAAATAGCAGACAGAACATCAGACTGAATAGATGTCTGTACGTTAAAAGTAATATTATCAGTTATTTAAACAATAAACCATAGCATGCTAAGCTTACCTGGAAGGTTGAATAGGCTTAATTAACCGAACAAGCCAACTAGTGTCGCATTTGAATGACGCAGGACACTATTACGATGGGAAAATCCAATCGGTCCGCGTACACTGCGAACGTGAATGCATGTATCAGAGTTATATCCGGTTTATTTCCACATATGAATGAGGTCTGAAACCAATATAATATCGGAATCTATGCACTTTTTCCCAGCTTATAGCATGGGCCGTTTGAATACTTTATTCTGACTGGCTGAGAAATGTTCCATGGGTGTTGATTATATTTCTGAAAACTGCACACCTAACCTTTCAAATGTCTTAAAAAATAGGCACCATGAGCAATGTTTGTGGAAACTGTGGTATAAGCAGCATAAATGACTCTGGTCCTTTGAATTATATAAGGAATAATTGACGATGGGCTGTTGAATTATTCGGAAAAAAAAAATTCAATAATTGAATGACCTGGAGTCAATTATTCCGCTTATACTACGGTTACCACACATCAAGACATTGACCTCATGATATATTTAAAGGGATTCGTCAGTTTTTTGTACTTAAATCGCTTTTGTGAGTAGGACTATTTCTTCAGCATTTCATCCAACGGCTTTTGTGCTTGTTCTAAAACGTCATTTTATAGCGAGAGAGAGAGAGAGAGGGCAAGCGAGTGAGAGATTGTGTGAACGATGCTACCTCGGTGCGTCTCTAAACAGCGCTGTCTTTGCCTCAGAAAATCGTCTGTCATGTTGTTTTTGTTAGTCCGTTATTACAGTTAACTATGCGAAGTGATATAGAACTGTAATGCGGAGCTGCCTGAACATTCGCAGTGCGTTTCCCAGAAAATAATTGCACACCTCAGGACGTTCATCAGCCAATCAGATTCAAGCATTAAACGGACCCGTAGTATAACTGAAAATTATGCACCCTCGCTTCGCAACCATTTTGCGGCGTGCCGCATTACCACCTTGGGTGTGCATTATTTTCTAATAATTTAAAGGCCCTATCAAATATTCCTTACTTATACGCCTGTGGGTCATATCCGATCTGTGCCACATGAGGGAAAAAATTGGATGTCACAAACATGCAATTTAAATGTGGCCAATGAGTATTAAACTTCTTTCGTTCTTATATTATAAAAACACAACCACATGCAGGTGTTTTAATTTTGCATGCAGCCTAACAATTCAGCTAAACCCAAAAACTAGCTTTCTAAAATTGTGATATAACTTTCAGCAGTCACAGAAACAGAGACAAAAGAAGTGCATGTGAGTGTGTGTGAAATGTGAACAGATCGCTGACTCTGATACTGTGTGGATCAATGAAAGAGACTCTCTCCTCACACGCCTTTAACTCCACATCAGCAAAATGCCTTGCACGTGTATCCGAGTGTGAAAGTGTGTGTGAACTAGGACATAAACCTCACTGAGTATATGAGTCAGTAGAGCAGTCGAAACAATAATTCACACACTACACGAGAAAGAGAGAGAGAGAAAGAGAGAGAGAGAGAGAGAGAGAGCATTGCTTACTTTTTACACAGTCAAACCACAAACCACATCACAGCTTTCACCCTATATATGACCACCACTAACACTCATCCTCATAGGCTGTATATGTTTTGTGCGCTTAATAAGGGACCGTAGATGTGCATCATTTTGTATCCAACAAGTTTGGATTGGCTAACCGGGAGCACTGGGAGAATTCCCGGTGGGCCGGCCTGTTTTTTGTTGTTTTTTTGAACGAGAGGACATGTTGTCATGCCACCTGGTTGAAGGTTGCTATCCCTCAGCTGCCTGCAATCACAGCAGCCCCACTTGCATAATTTGCGGTTGGGAGATGTCCCCACGGGCCCACCGCTTTATGTCCAAGTTGTCTAAGTTCACTTATTGAAAGAATTCTTACACTAGGGTCAATTAACATCTAAAACGCATGAAAAACGCAGGACGCCATGCTTTCTTCTGCTTTTCAAATTACTCACATTACTGCTTTTGCTACTGGTCCCACTCGAGTTTTGTTTCAGACACATCAATATTTGACTGTTTGCCATGCGTCTACATTTAAAATAAACTTGAGCGTGTCTTGATTCGAACGGCCTCTAGGATCTACAAATCGTGAATCTTTAAAATCTAAGTCATAGATGTAACAATGAATCTTCAATGAACCATCATATAGTCTACTGCAAGAATAACAATCAATTTGATGCAAAACTCATCTCAGTTTATTAGAAAAAAGTAAGTTTTATATGAATATGATGCTTTCTTAAAGGAACACGCCCACATTTTGGGAATTTAGCTTATTCACCGTATCCCCCAGAGTTAGATAAGTCCATACATACCTCTCTCATCTCCGTGCGTGCTGTAACTCTGTCTGACGCAGCCCCCGCTAGCTTAGCTTAGCACAAAGACTGGAAATGCATGGCTCCAGCTAGTATACTGCTCCCAATAAGTGACAAAATAACGCGATCATTTTCCTATTTTGTGTTGTGATTTGTATAGTCAAACCGTGTACAAATAACAAGGTGATATGAGACACAGCGATCTTTTAACAGTATACATACTGAAAACTATATTCTCTGAAGACGAAGCACTGCCGCATGGGCGGAGTGATTTGCACAACTCTGACTCTGCTCACCAGGAGCTTCTCGTGTGCTGCGAGCAGATCACTCCGCCCATGCAGCAGTGCTTCGTCTTCAGAGAATATAGTTCTCAGTATGTATACTGTTAAAAGATCGCTGTGTCTCATATCACCTTGTTATTTGTACACGGTTTGACTATACAAATCACAACACATAAATAGGAAAATGATCGCGTTATTTTGTCACTTATTGGGAGCAGTATACTAGCTGGAGCCATGCATTTCCAGTCTTTGTGCTAAGCTAAGCTAGCGGGGGCTGCGTCAGACAGAGTTACAGCACGCACGGAGATGAGAGAGGTATGTATGGACTTATCTAACTCTGGGGGATACGGTGAATAAGCTAAATTCCCAAAATGTGGGCGTGTTCCTTTAAAGCAACACCAAAGAGATTGTTTTTACCTTAAAATAACATTTCCAAAAAATGTTCAGTCGTTCATCCACTTGAAACAGGGTGAACAGCACTTTCACATTCGCTTTGCAGCCCTCTAGCGGCCAAAACCGCACTAAAGTAGTTTCCAACCGTCGGGTCGCGGTCATGTAGTTCGAGTGAAAACTACAAAAACTTGCTTTACGGCAGACCTAAAATCTAATCAGAGCCAGCTATGCTGCAGTATTTACGACAGTGGTAATGGACAATTACGCTTCTAACCTGTAGGGGGAGCAAAGAGCAAAAACTCTTTAGTGTTGCTTTAAGTTATTTTTTTAAATACTATTAAAATACCTTATGTACGTTCACACCGCCGACTTGATCTTCAAAAGAAGCTCAGGCCGCCCGGTCAAGGACACTTGTCAAAAAGTACGGAGAAACTTGTTGACGCTTTGGCCGCTCTTAAGTCTGTTTTCTCTGAACTAATGTTTTTGTAGGAACGAAACTTTACATCGTATGTTTCTCCAGAATTAGCCAGTGAAGAACGTCTACGCTATATTCCGATTGGTTGCTGGCGTTTTGAACAATTATGATTTTTGGCCCTACAATAACTGTACGTTCACACCGCCGCCAACTTGAGCTTCCAAAGTTACCGGAAGTCTTTACAATAGAGACAGAGCGCAGCGCGTCATAACCTGAAAACCACGCCCACCGGGGGGGGGGAAGCAATCCAACCGTCTCCATTGACTTTGTATTGCGAGAGGCCGCCTCCTTGTCATTTCTGGCTTATAACAAAAAACTGAATAATGCCTAAAAGCTGCTGTGTGACAATATGTACAGTTAACAAGCCAAAGAACCCATAAATAAGTTTTTATAAGCTGCCGAGCCGTAAAACCCAGCCTTTAAGGAGTGGATCGCCTACTACATTTCCCCCTAGTGGACGCAGTTTTACTAATAGGAGTACTATGAAAAGTTGCCTGTTTCCATTTCTGTGTCTTTAAACGCTCGTTTTTTTTAAGTCGACAACTTATAAAAACGTATTTGTTTTTTTTTGTCCTGTTAGATGTACACCTTGTCACACAGCAGCTTTTAGGTATTATTCTGTTTTTAAGTTTAATCTGTAAATAAGTTTTTATAAGCTGTCAACCCCAAAAAACGAGCGCCTAAAGACACAAAAATGGACACAGGCAACTTTTCATAGTACTTCTATTAGAAGAACTGCGTCCAATAGGGGGAAACGTAGTCGGCGATCCACTTTATTCTCCCTAAAGGCAGGGTTTTACGGCTCGACAGCTTATAAAAACTTATTTCTGGGTTCTGTGGCTTGTTAGCTGTACATATTGTCACACAGCAGCTTTTAGGCATTATTCAGTTTTTTGTTATAAGCCAGAAATGACAAGGAGGCGGCTTCTCGCAATACAAACTCAATGGAGACGGTTGGATCGCGTTCCCCCCCGGTGGGCGTGGTTTTCAAATTTGCATAACTGCGCTCTGTCTCTATGAAAGTTGGCTTCTCTCAGCTGCAAGGAGCGCGTCGAGCTCATTAACATAAAGTTGAGCTTCTTTCAACTTTTTGATTGACGCTCTGGTCGCTCAAAACGCCCAAAACGTGACGGGGATGGATTTGATGCTCCTTGCAGCTGAAAGAAGCCAGCTTCCATTGTACATGAATGACTTCCGGTAACTTTGGAAGCTCAAGTCGGCGGTGGTGTGAACGTACAGTTATTGTAGGGCTGTACGATTATGGCAAAAGTCATAATTGTTAAGGCTACTAATGGAAATTATATATCTAAATTTACAACAAATTGCAAGGCTGTGCACTACTGCAGACTTATTAAGGCTACTGAAGATTTAAATATATTATTTTAATATAGTCAGTTGTGAACTTAAGTGGGCCGGTCTAAGGCATGAATCTCCAGGGCTGAAAACGAGTCCCACTCGGGCCCTGGGATCAAAGCATCTGCCAAAAGCATAAACGTAAATGCAAACTTCTGTCATCATTTACTCAACCTCATGTTATTGCACGAGTCACACAGACCACTTATGGTGCTTCTCAGTCCTTTGCTAAGTTTTACATACCATGATCACTATTTGCTTTCACTGCATAGGAAAAAAAAAGTACTTTTTGGCACAAACATTTTGGGCGAACTGTCGCTCTCACGCTAACAGCAAAAACGTTCTCAGAGAGCCATTTTCTCATGTTTTGTATTAGAGGAATGCTTTAATCCGTTTGCTATTTCTGTATGAGGGAACATCTTTAGTCAGTTGAACATTCCTTGGATTCCTGAGAAACTAGAGCAATTTGGAGTTTGTTGATAAAAGGACGCTAAAAGAGCATTCTGGGCCACGCGCACATCTGTAGTTGATTAAACCGAAATGGATCCACGTATAAAGACTTCAGGTTTATAACGGACCCCCTAAGATAAACACACAAGCCCACTTACAAACTCACTGACAAATGCTTTTCCAAGACACTGGGTCTGTTAGATTAGAGCTAACATCAAATTCAACAGGAATCAATTGTGAGTCTACTATAACACTATTTCTATGCTTTGCAGGGTTGTTGTCTACGTTCCAAACAGTCACTTATGAGACTCCTTGATGGTTTGCACACTGCAGGGCATCTCATTAGGTTTTGGAACCGAGCTTGAACCATCTTCAGAAAGCGCTTATTTGGACACTAAATCTCACATGCACACAGTCATAAATATATCATTGTGTGTCACTGTAATAGTAGGCTAAGTGAGCAGTTTTCACCTCTCTCACTCATTTATAATTAACCAAGTGTAAATCAATCACTTAGGCAAAGCCACAAAATAATGCCCATCTCAACAGTTTCTCACGGGAGCTGTGATTGGTGCGTTCAGGTCAGGTGTGTGAACTGAGCCTCGATTGGCTGCGTTGCGCAGGCAATGCAGGCAAGATGAACTTTATGACCCATCACATAGTCACTAAGCAATATACAGAATATCAAATAGAAAGAGACAGGAATGAGACGCCCTTGGTTACCCTTGATATCATCTTCCAAAACAGGAGGCTATGGATGTACTTAACAAAATAACACATGATACTTTTAATAATGCTTTGTTATTTGAAGCCTGGCATCCCTTGCCAGTATTCATTTATTATTATATGGACAATACTGGCTTGAAAATTGTTGTCTTTTTGAGGAAGGTACATCATACAGGCTTGAAATTACATGCATGAGTAAACAATGAAAAATCACACTTGTATTCCTTTAAAACACTAAACAGTCATCCAGAGGCTAACTTCACTCTAAGGACAAAAGCAATGTAGAAAGACTGCATAAACCTTTAAAATGAGCCGCTGGGTATCCATACGGCTTTTTAAAGATACACAAACACCCCCAAACAGGACTTTAATCCTTTTTGCTGTTTGCATTTCAAATACTAATACATCAGCATTTCAGCCTCCTCTTCGCACCCTCATGACATCATTAGTCGCATGCATCACCATAGTAACAGACCACGGGTCCAGGTGCATTTATCTCTCAATTTCTGACTGGCACTAAATCAAATCCCATCTCAGCACACCTGTCATGTCTAGAAAACTTCCCCGAAATCAGCACGGGTCTCCTCTAGAGAAATAGACATGCCATCACTGATCATTGAAACAAATTTGGACGTAAATAGGTGAGATGCAACGCTAATATTAGATTGATTAAAACAATTGTGACAATCAAGAGGCCATGGCTAGCATACTACCATACCGTTGCTATTTCTGCAGTATGCAATATTATCGATGCACAGTATGCAAACTGTCACTAAAAATGTTCAGTATGCAACCAAGCACACTGCTCTGTGCAAGGAAACCCATGATGCAATGCAGCCGACCTTACTTTCTGTGAGCCAGTATTACATTTCAAACACAATCCACTGCAAATCTTTAGTACTAACCACACGCCCAGCGTAGAAACCCTATTCATACTGATGTCAGTTCATTACTGATTTATTTGTTACGTCAGTGATGTGAATTATTTAAACATAGATAACGTGTCTTCAGTTCAGGTTTTAGTGGGGGGAGAGCAGGTCTAATGTTGTACTGAATCAGGTCAAAGGTCATAGATGAAGATGGAGGGTTGTAGACCATAATAAGGCCAAGTCTCTCTGAATATGATAGCTCATAAAGGTTGGATAAAGGCTTCAAGAGGAATCTCTTTATCTGTAGCCCATCAACAAACAGGACCACTTCACAGGGCAAAGGTCAGATCTGTGACCTCATATCCTTAACCTGACTTTGTTGTCTTTTTGGTATATAGAGTATGCACTCAACAAAATGCTAGGTTATTTTCAACCCAGCGTTGGGTCAAAAAGAGATGAACTGGACCTCTTGGGTTATAATTTATCCTATGCTGGGTTGTTTTAACCCATTTTTGGGTCAAATATAAACGTTTTGTGGATTTTAGCTCAAAATAGCATATAGATATATTAATATAGCATGTTAAAATTGCCACTTTGTAGGTATGAGAAAAAATGTCCTTATAAATGCAAATGCTCTAAATGGCAGTGGTTGGATAATGCAGATTCAGGGGTGGTATTATCCCCTTCTGACATCACAAAGGGGAGCCAAATTTCAATTACCTATTTTTTCACATGTTTGCAGAGAATGGTTTACCAAAACTAATTTACTGGGTTGATCTTTTTCACATTTTCTAGGTTGATACAAGCACTGGGGACCCAATTATAGCACTTTAACATGGAAAAAGTCTGATTTTCATGATATGTCCCCTTAAAGAAAAAAGTGTGCTATCACTTTTCGAAGACTATTAAACAGGTGAAGCAATCCCATAGACTTGCATTATAAAAGGAAGCTAGAATAAATTAGCATTTTGCCTTTAAATTTTCCATTTCATTTTTTACATTCTTCACAAAGTATTAAAAGCTGTGTCCTAATAAACAAACAACAAACTCATAAAATTATGGCAACACTCATGGCTAAAAAATCCTGAAAGTCATTAGAGATAATGAAATACATACTAATGCAGCGTAATAAACTGGAAAATGAACAGAAGAATGTTTTTTTTCTTCAGAAATAATGCAGAAATGTTTTTATCAACATCATTACAATGCCAAAGAGGCTAGATACGTAATCATATTGTATTTAACATATTATAAATCAGATTACTATATATTTTTATACTGTATCCAACATCACAGATCTAGGGATTCACTCATCTCAGTGTGTATGACCTGGGATTACGAGTAATACACACTAATCACATGTTTTTGACTGTAATCCCATCAGATTACACACTTGCACACACAGGGAAATCCCAAGATTAGAGAACTGCTGGACTGAGCCCAAATTAATCTGTCAGATGACTAAGTCTATAATGTATGATTGAATTACATTGAGAGAAGGCTATTTCTTGAAATCAGTATTTATGTAATAAATCTATTATACATAAATATTTACATATTATACGTAAATACACTGCATATGTACAGTGTTGATCAAAATATGTACCACAGCTTTCACTGGGACAGTACCCTTAAGGTCCTACTATGTACCATTCGCTACAAATGTATTTTTGGAACCAATATGTACCGCTGAGGTACTAATATGAACTCTTTGGGGCGGTTTCCCGGACAGGGATTAGACTAGTCCTAGACTAAAATAAATGTAAGAGCTGTCCAAATTGAAAACAACTTAAACTGACATATCTTAAAATACATGAGTGCCCTTTGTTTTGCCTCAAAATGCACACAAGTAATGTTTTTAGTAAGGCATGTTTGTTAAAACTAGTTATATTTCATAATTAAACATTTGCATGAATCCATTTAGAAATGATGCAACCCATGAAAAGAGAACAAATTTGATTACTGTGGAAATTTGGTTTCAATAGGATTTAAATAGAAAGCAGGTGGAGACTTTAACCTCACGGTTGTTTTCCTGGAAAAATGACTCAGTATATTAACATTTCTAAAATCAAATGATGATATCAATTGTAAATGTATAACATTATGGGCCTGAACAGGGCTTATCCTAGTCCCAGACCAAAATGCATGTTCGAGCTGCCTTTATTTAAATCTTGCATTGACATATATTAACATATACAGTATCAGTGCTGTTGTTTTGTCTCAAGATACATACCTGGAATGCTTTTTTAATGTTTGCTTCTGAAAGTACTTACATTTTCTAATATAATCAAGTCCTATTCACCTAAGCCCTGTCTGGGAAACCACCCTATAGGTCTTACTTGCGCTTCCTACAAGATATGTTATTAATCAAAATATTGCAAATGCGCAAAAACTAAATGATTTTATACTTCAAAAAGTTATGTATAGTCAAAGTTTTACATCAATGCAGAGATTAATGCTTTCTTTTCCCGGAAAGAATGTAAATATATTTTCTTATTAAAAAAAATTCACTTCACTGCCATAGGGAATATCGCACAGTTTAAGAAGATACCGCATAACGCATTTTCTTCAATACCGTGCAGGTGCAGCACTAAGTCTTACACTATGTTACCAATTGTCTCAATTGTTTCTACAGTATGTATATTTCAAAACACTGTGGTGAAACACCTGAGACCAAGTTAATACCCAAACAACTGAGCACTTAAAGAGCAATAAAAGATCCTTTGAGGAAACAGTTTCACTTGCACCTTCATTTCATCACCTTCTTTCAGTTATATATACAGCATCTGACCCACCAATTTGCATTTCTGAATCATAACAAACAGTCTCATGTTTCTCCCTAACCGTATCCTCGCCCATATGCACCCCACACACGCATACAACATACTAATATTATACAGCATCTGCAGGCTACATGTCTGAGATGATGACGCACTCGATCGCATAAGGCCTAAATAAACAACCTATCAGCAACACACAGACACATAAACACACAAGCTGATTGCTACGATAACTCCAGTTCCAAACAAAACCCTCAAATCAGCACCAAAGAATGTGCAACGAGACTTTAAACACATTATGTTCTGGGAAAATACCCTCATGGATAAATACAGCTGTGGTGTTTTGGAGTGTGTGTTTGGTTGCGACTTATGGGATGTTTAGAGCGCTCCAATTTGGAATCGAACATGGCCAAACAGCTCCAAAAGGATCTTAAATCTTCCCTTTCTGATATCAGAGTGACAGAACTGATCTCAGAACAGCGTGGTGCATGTACCTGCTCCGCAGCTGGGAAACAAACGGTGAGAGTTGTACTCTCAACAGATGTAGGGGTGGCAGGCTGCCATTAAACGAAATAGAGAAATGGTGTTTTGTACAAATTCAAGCCATTTCGGTTACAAGGGGGAGAAAAACATAACACTGGTGAATACGCTGTTTGACTGTAACACACACACACACGCGCACACACACACGCACACACACACACACGCAACACTAAAGAGTTTTTTAACCTTAACATAAAGTTTCCAAAAAAGTTTCAGTCGCTTTGCAGCCCTCTATATCGACCAAAACCGCACTAAAGAAGTTTCCAACCGTCGGGTCGCGGTCCTGTAGTTCGAGTGAAAACTACAAAAACTTGCTTTACGGCAGACCTACAATCCAATCAGAGCCAGCTTTGCTGCAGTAGGGTAAATTATTTATGATAGTGGTAATGGACAATTCCACTTCCAACTAGAGCCCGACCGATATATCGGTAGGGCGATATTATCGCCCGATTATATATTTTTCAAACTATCGGTATCGGCATTCATAACGGCCGATAAATTAATATAAAAAAAAAACGGATGAAACAGCCTTCAACCGTGTCATGAGTGTTGCCGTTGTATAGTTTGTCCACCAGAGGGCACTCTACAACCTCCCTCTCTCTCCCAGCCAGAGTCAGGCAGGGAGAACAACGGTTAAGTGAGTTCATGGTGAGTTGGTCACGAGACAATAAAATAATTTTTTTAAAAATGCATTATCATATTATTTTAGTTAAAACTCATAAATAACCACAAATAACTAATGTTAGGGAAATCTGTAAATGTTTTTTTGCGCGTTTCTGAAATAAAAAAATATCGGCTGATATATCGGATTTTAAAACCAACAAACATTTGTATCGGTATCGGCCTTCAAAATCCTTTATCAGTCGGGCTCTACTTCCAGCCTGTAGGGGGAGCAAAGAGCAAAAACTCTTTAGTGTTGCTTAAGGTAAAAAAACTCTTTGGTGTTGCTTTAAGAAACATTTATCATTTATATGTGTGTGTGTATATAATATATATATATATATATATATATATATATATATATATATATATATATATATATATATATATATATATATATATATATATATATATATATATATATATATATATATATATATTATATTTGTATATATTCTATATTACTGTATATATACATTTAAAAATTGATATATAAATAAAAAATTCTGAAATAAATATGCGTGTGTGGTAAAATATACATAATAATTACACACAGTACACACACACATATTATGCAGAAAAACACTTTGATTTTGTATGCAAATAAACACAAATTTTACAAAAATTAGATTTAGCGTATGACGCAGCATCTCATTTCATCTCCACTACGTCTCTTGCCCTACATGCTATGTTATACACTGGAAACGCATCTCATGAACCTGTGTAGGTCATTGCCAGAAGCTAGCTATTTTTTGTTTGTAAAGTTTTTTGTCATTTTTTCATTTCGATTAATCCATAGGTCTAAAAACAAGTACTCGATTAACTGGGAGCGGGGCAATCAAAGGGGCGGGGCGTATACGTCATGGTGAAAATGAAAATATTTTTATTAAAACACTCAAATAAAACTTCATTTAAAAAAATGACAGCAAAATGAACACATACTAGATTATTAATTAAATGTTTTTAACAAAAACCTCTAACAGGAAAAGCTGCGTGATGAAGTGAAACTAAAGGGTTAATAAACCCAAACTGATGCACTTTCTTTACTGACGCACTCTACATAATATTAAGCCTTATATACAACATAAATGTATTATACAACGTGCATTTATCTGCACAAAATGCAAGACTTAAACTAAGTTATGTACTGGATGTTTTGGATGTGCACCATAACAGCGCGCTTTGAAACACCCAACCACATCATGGGGTAATTTTAATTTTTGGGTGAACTATCCCTTTAAGAAATGGTTCTGGATCAGTGTGAAGAGCCTATAAACGGAACCAAGGCAACAAAACATGTGGAAAACTAACCTGGGAACTCTTTTTTTTCTACTTTACATTCACATTTCCTCTCACAAACACACAATTAACAGCTTAAATGGAACAAAAGCAGCTCTGTGGATGAGAATTAAAACGCGGGAGAGAAAACATAATGCCTTCCCTGAGCTTGACAGACTGTGCTTTAGTTTGAAAGGAGGGGAACACCGAGAACCGGAGAAAAGGAGAGAGGGGGGGAGCGAGAGAGTTGTTTTGCTGGAGAGTTGAATGAAAGGAAAGGGGGACGGGGGGTTACAGGATCTCCCAAGGAAATACCTGCTGGATCAAACACTGGTGCAAGGAAAGAGCATACTGTATGTGTGTGTTTGTGTAGATGTGGAAGGAATGCTATAGGAAACCGCTCCTTGACTTCTGAATATGTAGGGAATGTGTATGTTCATCATATATGTTCATCATATTTACTAGCTATGCTAAAAGCATTACAAGGATGCATACGTTTGGAGAGACTGAAAAGTCATTTTGAGGGGTCAAGTGTAAAAGGTATACAACATATTATATGCTTTTGTGGTAGCCTATGTTGAGATTCAGTCATTTTTGTGATCAAGTTTATCACAAAGACATTTACATTTATGCATTTGGCAGATGCATTTATCCATAGCGACTTACAGTGGATTACAAAGCATGCATGATTTATTTCCTTTTCCGCTGCTAACACAATGCTCTACCACTGAGATGGTCAATGGTCACCTGCCTTTATTCAAATGGTGTACACCTCCTCAGTTACAGTAGGATGCACATTGTAACAGTTCACCTAAATATGTATCATTATCACCCTTATGTATACGCTTTAGGAGTTTGACAGCGACAGGGTTGCCAGGTCTACATAATAGTTCCATTTCCATTTCTAAAATACATATTTCACAGTCACTGTATGCATTACACATGATTTTATCTTTAAGACGGCCTTAAGATTAAAAGTAAGGACCAGTTTAAAAGTAGACAAAATTCCATGGGAAAAACACAGACCTGGCAACCCTAATGCCTGATCACAATCATAGACTCTAAAAAATGGACGTAGTGTCCATGATGTCACCCATAGGTTTGTTAAGAGCTTTATTGAAGCCAAGAGTTTGCGTGGCCTGCCATCACCATCTTGGCATTGCGTCACCGCGCATCACTCACGGAAAACCAAAAATGGGTAAAGAGGCAGTACGTGGTTAAGGCAGAAGTGGCTGATTGCTGAAACCACGCCGGCCAAGCTCAACAGTAGTGAAAGCAGTGACAGTTTACCTATCACCCACAGTGTTGGGGAAAGTTACTTTTAAAAGTAATGCATTACAATATTAAGTTACTCCCAAAAAAACTAATTGTGTTACTTACGTGTTAGTTATGTTTCATGGAAAGTAATGCTTATGTTACTTTTTAGTTACTTTTGCTTTACTTTTTCTTGGATGAGGCTTGCACTCTTTCAGGCCTTGCAGGTGTTTTTTATGACTGAAAAGTTCTGCATTCAGAAATTGCATATTTCATCACAAAAATGTCGAGCTCTGGCCTGCCATCTCAGTTTCTGACTCAAACTGTTTCCACGCAGAACGTGTATGCATAGAATGCATAATGTTACTACGTTCAGTTTAATTCAGTACATATTTTTTTTAAATCAAATTAATTAAACTAAAAAAGCAACTTGCATTACTTTTTTTTAAAAAGTAACTCAAATATTAATGTGTACATTTAAAAAGTAATGCATTACTTTACTCGTTACTTCAGAAAAGTAATATTATTATGGAATGTATGTTACTTGTAATGTGTTACCCCCAACACTGATCACTCAAGTGGCCACGCCCCTAATTATGCAGAACTTTAATGATGAGTTCACATCAGACGTGGAAGAGGCGGCAAGCGCAAGTGATTGTCATGTTAAGCAAATGCAAAGACGCAAATAGGCACCCTGCAGGCCGGTAAGGGCGAATGACGCGGCGCAATATGCGCAAAAGGCACGTTCCACGCAAATTTGAGTTGAAAAATCTGAACTTTGGTGAATTTTCGCACCGCGTTAACCAATCAGGAGCTTGGGCAAACAATGGTCGAAAGAAGCGAGTAAACTCAAAATGTTCAAGCGTTCCAACCATAGGTGTCATTTACACTGGGGATGCTGGATACATGTCCCACCACTTTTTGAAATGGCTGATTTTGTCCCCACCACTTTTTGGTTAAAATGTTATATAAATTCTTATATAAGTTACTGATCTAAGGGTTTGACTCCCTTTTGGACCTAGCCTCTAGCGGCCAGTCAATGAATTACAGTTTTTAGTCACTTCAGTGATGGATTCACAAGAGATCGGAAGGTTGCCCCTGGATCGCAGTGTGCTTTTACTGCATAGGCAGGAGCAGCTTGGATATTCCAATCACTTGATTTTGTGTTCCATGAATGCAAGAAACACGGCTTTTAAACAACAAAAGGGTAAATAAATGATAGAAGAATTACATTTTTAATGAAATCATTAAAAAATCATAATCATATAACTATACCAAGGTAGTTTAATACATACTACCATGACTACCATACATTATTCTAAATGGTACTCCAAGGTACATGGTTTCATATCCCAAAACTATAGCAACAGCGTGATTTTTTGAAAGATTAGCAAATCACTACGTGAAATGATTTGTTCTGTACTAAAAACTCAGGAACCAAAGAGCATTTTGCGTTCTATAATTTATCCAAGTATGAAAACTTGGATTTGTCTGGTTTCGTCTGGTCTGTTCGCCTCAGCAGTGTCCTGTTCACACAGTAAGAAGGTGAAAGAGACACAAACTGAATACTGATCTATACCGCTCTCTCTTTAACACACACACACAGATAGACAGAACCTTAGACTCCCGTGGAGAGCTGTTTTCATGACCGTGAGACAGTGTGCGACTCAAGCCCATAGAAACCACCATAGCAACACTAATACTTTATATAGATCACATAACATCCTGGATATGAAATGAATTTAAGCAGCAACTAGGATTTAGTTTAGTGTACCACAATATTAAGATGTTCGAATGTGAATATATAGTTGCCAGGATGTTGCTACATTGTCAGAAAAATATTTAATGGTGTCACCTTTTGAAAAAGTACACATTTGCATCTAAAAAGTTCCTATTAGTACCTCAGAGGTACATATTCGTACCAAAGAGTGAATATTAGTACCTAAAATGTACGTATCTGTACCTAAATGGCACATATTAGGACCTTTTTAAAGGGTTACAGACATTTGCCTGTTCAAAATCCCAAATCAATCATGTGCTATTTCTTAAAATATGATAACAATAAAAAATTTTAATACAAGCAAGCACACATACATAAATACAGCCAGACGTATCTCACTGATCATACCTGGTATACGGTGCGCACCAGGATTTCAGGAGCTCTAAGGTTTGTGTGCCTCAACCTCCTAAGAGCGGCCGATGTCATATCCCATAATACACTGTGCCTCACACAGACACTCTCTCCCAGACTCACGAGCATCGCCTCCATGACTGACAAACACACGCACACACAGCTACACAGGTGTGTGGTCAAGTAATCCCTTCTCAGTACAGGTGTGCGTAGGAGTGCAGATCCCCAGGTAACGTCGGTCTCATCTGTATGGTCTCCCGTTTCATTTTTTCTTCCTTTAATCCTCAAAAATGCCCCATGGGAGACTGGGAGACTACTGTGTGACTCTGTCCTTTAAAATGAATTCAGTCTCTCTCTTTCTTGCTCTCCCTCGACAACAAATATTCCCAGAATAACGGTTCGCCCAACACAAACATTCCCACATATAGAGAACTATTAGTCTCTCTCTCTCTCAATTTGCTCTGTCTCTCGCCCTCCCTTCTTGTTTGTTTTAAAGCAACAGTCCTTTAGCAGGGCATTGAAGGGTTTAAAGCACATATGAGGTTCTGAGATGCCCATCTAGGGCAGAGTGAAGGACACTTGTCCCTCCCCAAAGGACGGATCCTGCTCAGGTTCATCGCCCTCGGGCGACCGAAGAGATACCCGATATGTGTGTCTCAGCTTTCCCAGTGTGTTAGGGCAAAAGATAGCAGAACCCAAGGGAATACTCATGAATAGTCATTTTTCCATAAATCGTTGGGATGACACCCAGATTCAGGGTTTTGCACTGGGACCCTGACCTGTCGCTAAATGGTGCACCCACCATTCTGTGTGAAATAGCACACAAATTGTTTACCATTTAAATATTTTGTTTAAATATGTCAACAATCCCATGTAATTTTCCCTGAAAAAAAAAACATTTCTGGAATTCCAACATACATGCTAGCATCCAAACGGCGTTACACCAGACTAAACAACAGACAGAATGATTTAAAATGCTTTGAACGGCACAGCACATTTCTTCTTCCTGCAATTCAACAGAAAGCCTGAGTCGATACTTAGCATAGATGCCTTAGATAAACTCTCCTGATTAAAATCACTTCCCGTCTTCCCATCTTACTTTTATGGCTTGGCACATAATCAAACTTTCATACATCAACGCCCATGAAAAGTGAAAACAATAAATTAGATAAAAGCTAATTGGAACCCAATTTTAACAAAAAAAAGAACCATTCTTCTTCTTCCTTATTTCTTTACGCCACTTCAGCATCTACGGCTATATACATAGCGAGAACCAGTTAATCCATACACAAGTTTTTTATTCAGAAAAGTTGATCCATACACAGGTTGGGGGAGGGACAATTTGGGAGTAAACCCATGCTGACACAGAAAGAACATGCAAACTCCACACATAAAGACCACCTGCCCTAGCCGGGAGTCACTTTAAATATCTTCTGTATGCGAATGTTGATTCATACCAAAATGCTTTTTTGCATAGTTTTATAAAATTATAAAAATGCCGCATGTAACTGTTGTTCCCTGAGAAGGGAACGAGACGCTGCGTCTCCCTTGCCATACTTCCTGCGTCCCTGTAACGCCGTCTTTGGCAAAATTTCAGATAGCGATATACTCCCTGGCTCCCGCATCACCCTGTCTTTGTCATTAAGCCTCACCATGGGTTGAATTTGATATACACATTCAGACACACTCCTGGAAGTGTCCCCAAAGTGTCACTGCAGTGACGCAGCGCGAGTTCCCTCGAAAGGGAACTGTAACAATGTATCTTAAAAGGTCCCCATATTAAGTCCTTGAATTTGAGAGTATTGGACCTATAACGGCCTTGAAAGGTCCTTAAATTTAAAGTTAACTAAGGTGTGGAAACCCTGCAAAAAGCTCATGGGTATTATCCCCACCACAACACATTCGGTTAAATAATGTATAGTTTGAATGGACTCGGTTTGGATACATTCTCTGCCAAATGCATGATGCAAAAAGCTTCTCACGCTGTGAAAAATATCCTATGCTCATTTGTTTGTTTATTCTTAACACCATTCCAGCATCTACTGCATGGCTGCTAATGCAAACACCTGTTGGGAAACTGGCAATTTGCATCTCAAATGTACCTAACCTGTGGGACGAAACCAGAGAAAAGCCACCTGACCGAGCTGGGGCTCAAACCAGGGACCTTTTTGCTTTTAGGCAACAGTGCTACCTACTGTGCCACCCTACTATGGTGTTTGTGCTTTTCGTAAAGATTCACATGAAACACAATAGTACCAAAGGCAACACAAAGACTGACTGGCACATTTCTACGGTCCAGGCAGAGAAACAGTGAAACAAGAGTAAAATCACATGATTATAGAGAGTATGAGGGTCATGATGTAATGACACCGTGTGACACTAAAACTCATTCGCTTAAATTCACTGAGTCAGCTGGAGTACAATGAATGACCAGAGAGCCGCATGAATTTCTATTTGTATTTATCCTGCTATGGTACTGAGAAGCTATAGAACCAGTAGAGCAGAGGAATAAATGAACCTACAACACAAACCTCATTCAATCTAGTGTCCAACAGTTGCCTGAATGCACAATAAACCAGATGTGGAATGTATTAGTAATACTGTAAAGAATAAATGTGAATGGAGATGCATGGAGACGTATAAAAAATCACAACAACAGTCTCAATAGCTTTACACACTAAAAAAAAATATACAAAAGTTTTTACTGTGGTGGTACCCTTACAAGAGATGGGTATTGGTACCTCAAAATTAACATAATTGTACTGGCGCTTTTCCATTGCATAGTACCCCACGGTTTGGGTCAGCTTACGTTTGGTGGCTTTTCAATTGGAACAGAACGTAGTACCTGATACTTTTTTTAGTACTACCTCGGTTGGGGTCCCAAGCGACCCGAGCTGATATCAAAACGTGATGCGAAAACACTGTAGATCATCGTCACTACCAGTGTCATCATCGCTATAATGTAAAAGATTAGCTTTACCTTCGTGCTAGCTTGCGCTGTCTCAAGTAAACCTGTTGTCATCTGTGCTTTGCTGTAAGTTCCCAAACTCCCTTTTATTTGTGAAATTACACATGAAATGTATACAGTTTTTAAATTGAAAAAGGTGTAGTCCTATAAACCATGATGTCATTGAAATGGTCTGGTGTCTTTAATACTGAATTAAATTATTCAGCCTCAAGTGAGTTCTCATGAATGTTCAGAATGTGTTCTTCATACTTTATGAGTCACAAGCTGTGTGTCCTGAAGGGGAAATGTCATCCATTGTAATTTAGATGCATCAGTGTGTATGGGGGTAGTCTATTGTAAACACAAAAAGGTTCAAATATTTAGAAATGGAGGTAGTTCCCAGTCGTATCTTTTTTGTGGAACCCTGGGAAGTGTTGTGGTATTCACTGAACTCACACAGCTACACAAATGCACACACAACAGACAGACAGTGTTTCAATATGAACCACATTAATCACACTGACACATCCAGGAATCTGAGAAGTGCCGGACAAACACATACAGTATAGATGGTCTCGGTCTGTTTAGACGTAAAGGAAACACTTAAGAAAACTAGGTCATCCAATAAACAAGGACTTTCAGGTCCAATACCCTTAAATTCAAGGACTAAATGTGGGGACACATTTCAAGTGAGAGCAAGGTTACATCGTGTTACCTTTTTAAGATACATTGTTAAAGTTCACTTTTGAGGAAACTCGCGCTGCGTCACTGTGGTGACACTTTGCGTCTGAATGTGGATATCAAATTTAATCAATGGTGAGACTTAACGACAAAGACAGGGTGACGCGAGAACCAGGAAGTATATCACTATGTGAAATATTGCCAAAGACGGCGTTACAGGGACACAGGAAGTATGGCAAGGGAGACGCAGCGTCTTATTCCCTTCTCATTGAACAACAGTTATGTACACAACCCAAGACGTTTTCATGTCAAAACACAACTATGCAAAAAAGCATTTTGTATGAATCAACATTCGCATACAGAAGATATAAGCATTTAAAGTGAACAGTTTAGCACGTGTGCTTAAAAAGTCTAGAATTTTTATGATTTTATCCTACACTACACAGGGAATAATATGGATTTTTTCCAGAAAACGTCTTGCATAAAATAGATTCAAGCACTTTCAATGACCTGTATAAATGTATGTATTTCAAATACTTCCCAGGGCCTTGAATTGTTTCCCCCAGATTCACAAACTTTAAAGGATTTTAAGGACCCGTGGGAACCCTGAATAGTAAAGCCCAAAACAGCTGCACACACACTATACAAATTCAAGTACCATCTTTTATACGCTGTCAGAAAAAAAGGGTAAAAAATGATCCCTAGCTGTTGTACCCTTTAAAAAGATCTTAATATAACATTTAGATACAGATATGTATAAACTTGGTACCAATAGGTACCTTTGAGGGACTAAAATGCTCCATTTGGTCACAGTATGTACCTCTGAGGTAATAATATAAACTCTTTAAAGGTGTACTTTTTGAAAGGGTACTGACAGCTGGGGACCATTTTTGGATAAATACAGTCTTTGACAAAATAAAAATGCAACCAAAAAAGGGTAACATTTTTTTTTGATAGCCCACTTTAGACATTTTACTAACTATAAGTTACTTTGTCAATAGTCATAGAGTATTAGATGACTGTCTGCTTTATATCTCTGTTTATAGCTTATATAAGTGGACCATCGAAATAAAGCATAACCTAATGATTGCATCACCGTATTGACCAATCAGCATCTAGGACCAATTTTGTATATATACAGTAACATGTAAAGATGAGGATTAATTGTGTACTGCATGTTAAACCTTACAATGTTTGAAGATGTAACCATAAATAGTTAAAAATGATGATGCATTAAAACTGAGCTTAAAATATGTATTTACACCAAATTTTTACTCTCTCTTTCTCTCTGTCTCTTATCCAACACACACAAGATCATCTGGCATCCCGACTACAACCATGTGACAGATAAGAAACAGTTGTGAGAAAGAGAGACAGGGAGCGAGAGATGCTGTCCCTGTGCACAAGAGCTCTTTGATGTTTATGTGCACGTGCGTATATGAGCATGCATGTGCGTGCACTGACCTACTTCGTTTTGCATAAAGGCTAATAAGTGTTTGCTCCTCAATCTTTCTATATGCATAAATATTTATGAGGATTATAACATAATAGCGCAAACCCAGGAGAACGCATAGGAGGCAGCCACACACACACAGCCAGTGAAATTAAACCTAGTGTGTAACACACGTTCAAGGCCATACATTTTTTCTCCGAACACCCAAGTACACCATCACACAGATACCCCCAGTAAGGCATGAATAGACTATTGAAGGGGAAAGATGATTCAAATTGTCTCCTTCTTTGTGTGTGTGCGTGTGTAATGTTCTTTGAGAAGCCTGTTTCAATGCCTGTGAAATGATCGTTATCCTTATTTTTAGCACAAAGCTCTGCACTTGTTCATTTTGAAGGCACATTATTTTGGAGGGGCGATGCATCCTGTTTTGGGGGCGACTGTGACCCCCGCCG
Source organism: Misgurnus anguillicaudatus (assembly GCF_027580225.2). Taxonomy (NCBI): domain Eukaryota; kingdom Metazoa; phylum Chordata; class Actinopteri; order Cypriniformes; family Cobitidae; genus Misgurnus; species Misgurnus anguillicaudatus. Next base: position 30,808,063 of record NC_073351.2, on the reverse strand, counting down.
ACCCTGGACGGGTGTTTTCTGGGAACAGAATGTGAGATTTAATTTAAACCAGCAGACAGCAAGTTCACATAGAGGTTGGGGTAATTTAAAGCAAGGTTTATGTTCTCATGCGTGTGCTCATGTGAGGAAATCTCTATCATAAAGATGGTAAGACGTGACATTATATATAGTCTGTGCACCGGCAAACGGGTCCCACAAGGAACATCGGCTTTTACATACATAAGTCTTAATTAAAATAAGGCTGCATTATAGTCTAACATATATTGGGTGAACACAAAAGGTCAGAACACAGAATACACTTCACATGCTTAAATATAGGTTTGAGAAAGTGTGTGTGTGCAGAGAGAGAGAGAGAGAGAGAGAGAGAGAGAGAGAGATAGAGAGAGAGAGAGAGAGAGAGAGAGAGAGAGAGAGAGAGATATTATTCTCATTTCTCAATCTGCTCTAGGCCAGTTGATATTGCAGAGCTCACATGCTGAAGTTTGTGGGGGATGTGTGTGTATAAGTGTGTGTTATATCAAGATTTTCTCTCCAAAAGATCATTTTGTGCCCAAGGGGATGTCGAAATGGAGGAGAACACAATAAAATTCTGTGTATTTTTGTATTTTTTAGGATTACAAGAGGACAATGAAGAAGCAACTATATTCTAATATACGGCATGAAAGCTCTTAACAATCTAGAATAAACGGTCCGTTCACAGTGAGAATTATAACTATTAAGATTAGAGATCGACCGATACTCATTTTTTTAAACCGATGCCAATAACAAATATTTGGATGCTTTTGTGCCCGATAACCGATATGCTGAACCGATTTTTATTTACTGTTATACTTCTGTTTTTGACATAATAATTACTACAACACTACTGAACTGAACAAACCCTTATAATAATAATCATCATCACAATCACTCCCTCTTTGCATACAAAGTAATAAATAGAGGGGTCTGAAAGAGTGAAGAATAATATTAATTTAATGAATAATGTAGAAACTATATTCCCAATACATGGACCATTCCAAACACCCCTATCATTTCCTCAGAAATGGACTGATCCAAAGGTCCCGCTGCTGTTGGCAGCGGGAGAGAGAGAAAAGTATAGCGGAGTTAGCTGCTTGTTATACATAGTTTATAGAGTAAAACAGGTGGATTAAGTGCCTTTTTTGGAATAATATGGTTGTTTTGACCAGCAACATGTAGCCTTAAGCAGTAAAACAAGTAGTTAGCAAAGAGGTTTTACAAATAATATCACTGACTGGAATACTACATTCATGAAAGTAACAAACAAAACGGCTTATATATCACCGAATTTCTTAAAGGGCCATTTCACAGATAGGAACATTAATCTTTATGTAAAATGAGTCATATTTGTAGTCAAAATGTAACATAAATGTAGAATTTTGTGCCTATTTGACAGAGAAAAGACAAAATGTGACTTTAGAGCACATTTGTATGAAAAACTACAACTGCCACTATGCACCACAATGCACAGCTCTGCAAGCCACTCCCATTAATCGGAACACGGCTCAGACATGCTATTATGTACACAAATGCCACGTCAGTAAAACAAAGAAAATAGCCACCACCACTGTGTCTGACAGACACCAATCATGACTTACTTTTAAACGTGATGTTACATTGTGGTACACACAATAACACTCTGGCCTGGTGTGTAGCAAAGTCTTATTCAAACAGTAACGTGCGGTTTCAGATCCGCAGTACAAATGTCTTTCCAAGTACTTAAAAATAGTGTATACATTTTAAATGTTTATTTAGTTTTACCAATTTTCTTTTTGTCTCTTGTTTACTGTAATTACATTTGTGTTATTATTGGCCTCACTGCTCTCACAATATAGACATATAAAACACCGCTCAGATATGCTATTGTGTACATAAATGCCACGTTAGTATAACAAAGAAAATATAAACACTCACTTTAGTCAGACGTCCGTTTATCCCTGCATCCTCCACACAAACGCGTCCCCTGCATAATATCTCCACAGACGCGCTGCCTCAGCTCTTGGAGCTTGTGCTCGTAAACCGAAACACGTCTTTGAAATAAGCACGCGACCAGAAACATTCACAAATCAAACGTTCATATCCTTATCTGATCCAGAAATGTTAAACCGAAAGCAAACGGCGCGAGTCCGTCCAAGCTTATATACTCCGCAGAGCGTCTGCTCGTAAACCGAAACATGTCCGTGAAATAAACGTTCCAAACGCGCGCAAAGTTCCTCTCTTGCATAGAAACCTTCACCAAACAAACGCCCATATCCTTATCTGATGCAGAAATGTTATAAAGAAGCCACACAGTGAGAGAACAGGCAAGCTTCTCTACGCAGCAGAGGCTGATGGTTGCGGTGTCTTCCCCCGGCTCCTCTACCCAGCCGACGCCCAGGCTCCGGCCTACTCCTCGGGCTTCTGTTCCTACATCTGCCTCAGCTCTTTGCAGTATTGTGGCTCATAAAGGTGCAATGTACAGCGGATTAGAGCATCACGCTTGTAAAATCACCCTCTTCCATGTAATATTGATTAACTTCCACTGTTATTGTAACATGAATTCTGGCTCGCTCCACAACTTCTGTTTAGCTTAGCTTAGCATAAAGATGGCGGCTGGTCGTTTTTTTTCGGTCTGTGTTCGTATATTTTCGTAAGTCCCACCCACTTATCTGTAATTGGTCTGAAGCGTGAGTGGGTCCCACCCATAGCCCCCACCTTGGAAAAATGAGGAATGATTGGCTGTTTCTCAATTCCAAGAACGCAAAGAACGGACTTGCGTCCTCGTGGAGATCGGTCTTGCCAGGTGACCTTGGAAGAACGAACTCGGAAGTTTTGCCGCAATGACTTCTGGGGCGTAAAGCGATTTCAGCAAGTCTGCACTCGATGCATCCTCGATATCAAGAACACATCCGGGTATTTTCATGCGTCCTCTGTCCTTGCGTTCTTGAGAATTGGAATGAACTTCGACCGTTAATGATGACGTAGAGCGGGGACACGAGGACGCAAGATCGCTGAAGAACGCATATTGAGAAACAGCCAGTGTCTGTAGTCTTTCACACTCAATAGAGATACAGGATTTCCTTCTTTCAATGACGCAAAATGACGATTTTTACATCATTGAAAGAAGGAAGTGCCTCACTGAAATCAGTATTTCTCCCCTCTCAGGGGAAACTGAGGGAATGGTGCACGACCATTCAAAAACATGACTGGGGTTCTAACGGTACAAAGCTTAATGCAAATGGGTGAAGTTTCCCTTTAACTGGTAATGTTATTTGATGTCAGAATAATTAATATTTTGTTGTTATAGCTTATGAAATGGCTGTTGACAGCGCTGTTATCTATGCATTTACTCACGCATTAACTGTATCAAACTGTGACCGCTTGCGGAGGTAATAAATAATTAATTCATATCCACAGACATTTCTATAGATATTTTAGCAAAATAATGTTTAGTAAATCTGGTAAATTTTAATATAACTTAGGTTAAATCTTGTTAAAAGCTTCAGCCTTCAACCCCGGTAAGTGAACAGCACGTGATTTTGTGAGTTCGTCTCTATTCTTGGACAAACTGCATACATTGCTTTTAATATATCAACTTATTTAACATAACATACATTAATGCACAAATAAGATGTGTTATAAATGCCTCAGATGCAAAGTAAGTATACTCAAAGTCCTTTTAATGAAGTCGCGTCACTCCGCCGTCATATTTGCTGTGAGCTCCTCTCCTCAGATGCGTCCAGCGCGCAATTCTCAATTCTCTCGTTTATCGGTCAATCCGATATCACAAACCCGATATCCGATCATTGGAAAATGCGCAAATATCGGGGAAAATATCGGAAAACAGATATATCGGTCGATCTCTAATTAAGATATCAGTATAACACTTTACAATAAGGTTGTATTTGTTAACATTAGTAAATGCATTAGCTAACATGAACTAACAATGAACAGTGTCATTTTGCAGCATTTATTAAACTTTGGTAATGCCAATACAATAAAAAAAAACATTTAAAAATAGATGCATTTGTTTAAAGCAAAGCATTTATTTACTTACCAGGCTACAGGTGAAGCAGCTCTTTACGCTTTCTAACATCTCATAATCGGTGCTCATTTATGTCCAAGAGACTCAATAATAATCTTTTACATTTTATCCTTTACATTTTTGTATTTAATAGCATTTTTGTGCTGCTGCGCATCCATGTGTGTGATAAGCAAACCCGCATTTTCGTCCTATTTATAAGCGCATATTTCTAATGCGCTTATTTAATAACAAAAACAATATTGTGCCATAGATTTTAGACCAGGTTTTTATTGGTCAATGGCGTAGTCTATTTTAGTTGCCTCAAAATAGCAACGCGCCAACAATGCTCCTGAACACACCTCGTTTTCAGACCAGAACGCCCATGGGTGCAAAATTGGGGCGTAAATGCATTTGCAATTTAAACAACGTGACGCTAAACGTGAAAATTATTATTGCGCCGGGTTGAAACTAGCCAGGTGCATGATAGGCCCATAGTGTACGAGACGTAGTGTAAAACACAGAAGTACAGGCAAAAAAACTAACTTATTCCCCGCCAGCCTTTTTTTAAAGTTGCCCGCCAGCATTTTTTGTGATTTTCAAAAAAGTTTCATAAAATGTCATCCAGGAAAATTCTATAAAGTATTCTATAAATATATAAACATACAAATATATCAAATTAAAGCACAGCCCCTCTGCTTTCAAACAAACAAAACAGGAAAAAAACATTTTCATCCCATTTTCATTTGTTCTCTTTTTATCAACTCTCAAATATAGGTTTCTTCAAAAAAAAAAAAAAAATTGAGCAAAAAGCTGAAAAAATAGCATTTTTGTAAAGGAATTTTGTTAGACATCAGATTCAGAACGATTATCAAAACATACACAGAGTTTAAAATTAATTAAATTTGTTTTTAATTCAGTTTCTTTACAAATTGGGCGGCACCTAGCCTAGTGGAATTGCAGATTACCGTGAAAACTCGTCAGGAAAACGTCATTGGCAGGGAAAAGTTTTCGCTTAATTGATTAGATAACTCATCAATGGCGGGGAAAGAGTTAATATCTTTTGGCAGGAACAATTTACAATGCTAAATGGAGTTATAGAGTAACATTTGCATATATGTGCTATTAAACCAGATGTATTATTCAGCTAGCTATTTACATTACAGTTTAACTAACTTGCTCAACAAGATGATCATATTGCTCCACAATAACAATTATTCACATGAAGGAGTTCCACTATAGCTATAATTCAGAATGCAATGTGCTTTGTTTTTATGTACTCGCATTGAGTTGGCACTTCATTAATTTGGACTACACAGATAATAGATAAATACAACATAGCATTGATTTTGCATGTTAGAAATACATTGCATTGTAAAGCAGGTGCACATTTCATCTGCATTATGCCTGACCTGGTTACTAATGGAAGGCAACACAACGATTAAATTTAACAAGCCTCAATTAACTCTATCCTTTAGCCTAGCGGCTGAGAGTTAGTACACTTCCCAGAGACAAAGGATTCGTCCAAATACCCACACTTGCGGTCTTGGCCACTGGAGAGCGCGTGCATGCGACAGGAAGTAAGTGCGCAAGACTGTCACATGTCTTAAAATTGGCAAAGTACAGTGCCCTTAACGCACACTAAACACACACTATCTCGAATACCACTTTGAAGTGCTAAGCGTATCCTGTCATGCATCATGTTCAGGATGTAAATCATGAGACTTTTGCCCAAACCTTGGCTCGCGAGATGTCGTGGAAATTTTTAATTGTAAGTTAATAAATGGATAGTACATATTTTTTGGCAGTAAAATGAAAAGTGTTCCACATTTCATTGGTGCAAACATTGTTATGTATTTTGTAAAACATCTGAAACTGCTTTTATAACATTAAAACAACATTAATGGTGTCGTTTATTCAGGGACAACTACACTAACAACTTTAACACTAAGTGTGTCCCATCGGTTGAAGAATTTTTACATGCACGCTTGGGATCTTCACGCCCACTAGAACACAGGAAATACGTCATGTAAGTAGTCAAGTGGTCAAGTGCAAGGACTGCAAGTGTGGTTATTTGGACGCAGCCAAACTCTGTCTATATAGCACACAAAGCAAACCCCAATTAAAGCCATGCACACACAGGAACCGTTCCACCCAATACAACAAAAGGTCTCCAAGGAGAACCCCAGTAGTCCACTAAACATGGACGTGGAAAGAAATCACTTCTACAGCCAACTTCTGCCGTTATTTTGCAAAGAAGCGCTGGATTAGAAACCTGGCTTTGAATCAGTTGCCACACCATATTATAACAGAGATAAATTAGTGACAAAGTCTTAAAAACGATTCAGGAAATAGGAGGAGGAAAAGGAAATGTAAGGCTTTAAAGACTGGAGAGAGAGAGAGAGATTCTTCCATTGTCTTAATCTAATGAAGCAGAACATATCTGACCAGCAAGCGTAAAGAGATTTTTTGTTTTGTAAAGCCCTCTAGCTAAACCACTACATTAACATTCTGTGAAAAAAACATTTCACACACACAACCACACAACTCATACACACTTATAAGTTATTACAGGTCTAACGACATAAAAATGAATTGTATATGGATGAATCTCACAAAACATGAACATTAAACAACACACAAGGTTCATATTTATTCAAAAAAATAGTACATAATAAAGCCAGACCATTAGGATTTTTTGCATTGTGACATAATTTTTTTGACAATGAAACACAAATTGATCATGTCCTTCCTTAATTTCTCATTACTGTACTGCAAAATTATATACAGTATTGGTTTTACTGTAAAATATATAGGTTAGTCTTTCTTGTATTGTATTTAATTTAATCAGGGCTCCAGACTAACTTTTTTCACTAGGAGCACAGTGGCCCCCAACTGAAAATTTTAGGGGCGCAATCAGAAAATTTAGGGGCACACACCAAAAATCAACATGCTTACCAAATATTCACATTTCTACTAATTTCTACTGTTTTACTAATAGATACTTTAATGACAGATGCAGAAAGTACAATGTGCTGTTTCAAATTCAGTGTCACATCACAAAAAAAGGTCAAATTTACTGGTCGCACATGTGCGACTGGATGTAAAATTCAGTGGCACACTCTCAAATTTTGGTGCCCCACCATTTGGGGGCAGTCTGGAGCCCTGTTAAGCTCATCTTTCGCTGTGATATCAAAAGTCTTCACACATTACAGTATAATAAATTATAATAATAATTTGGTGTAAATTGTTTCATTTCCATGCATGTTAATGTGACAACACAAAACCCCTAACGCTAAAAAAAATTAAAAATGTTTTGTCGTGCAATATGACATGGACACATTTGTTTAAATTTGCTGTACATCCGCCGTTTGTGAGAGATTCAAAATTACTCAATCAGAGAAAAAGGACAAAAATTAAAGAGAACAGCAGAGTGAAGGAGATGCGAGGGAGGGGTTTAGTAATCAGGGATGAAGAACGAAGGCATTGTTCACTTGATTAAATCACTTTGTCTGTTAATAGCAATAGTTAAGCTTTATCAAGCACTACCGATCCCCCACAACACATCTGCAGTCCTCAGGAAATCCATAAATTACAGTCACGATTGAAAAGACCCAATCAACCGGACCCAGCAGGACAGGCAAACCACGGTAAAGCCTTTATTAAAAGCAGCAGCTTTGCCTCCAAAAGGTGGAAGACACCCTGAAGACACAAACTAATGAAAACAAAGCGCAAAGGCAAGAAACCTGAATAAACTTCCAGCATTATTGGCTATTGAAAGGTTTGTGTTTGGGGGCATCTTCTTCATATGATTTTGGTTGAATAAACCATTACGCTCCTCTGACTGACAGCTCATAATAAATGTTTAAACAAAACGAGAGACATATGTACCACGGTTACGAACCATATGGACATACAATAGGTTTAACAAAAGACAGCTGGTTAAATGGATTCACCCAAAAATGAAAACTCTTGTCATTTTCTCACCCTCAAGTTTTTTCAAATCTGTATGAATTTCTTTGTTTTGCTAAAGCAGGAATCAAGCAGGAGCACCATTGGCTTTTAAGAGGATGAAAGAATACTATGGAAGTCAGTGGTGATCAAAACAAACATGGTTCAAAATATCTTCATTTGTGTTCACCATAACAAAGAAATAAGTAAATGATGAAAAAATAATAATTTTTGGGTGAACTAGCACTTTAAGGAGGAAAATGATAAAAAGGGGAAAAATTTGACAAAAGTTTGTGGGTGAGTGATAGATGGTGCAAGTTTTTAAAGAGCACCTATTTCATTGCTAAAAACGTTTAACACAGTTTCACCCCATGGCGTCAATATTTGACGACACTTGACCATGCGTCAATATGTTGACGCGGAGGGTATACCTTTCGCGTCATTTTTTGACGAACTGGGGACTTCAATACTATTACGTCCGTTGCATTCTTTTTTCCTATTTTCTTACCATTTTCGCGTCGGTTTAGGGTTAGATTACGCAAAATTAAACAGTGTACGCGAAATTAAACAGTTGTCACCTGGCGTTGGGGTTAGAGTTAGGTTTGGGTAGGGTTGTCACTATGTAAATCTAACCCTAAACCAACGTGAAAATGGTAAGAAAATAGGAAAAGAGAATGCAACGGACGTAATAGTATTGAAGTCCCCAGTTCGTCAAAAAATGACGCGAAAGGTATACCCTCCGCGTCAACATATTGACGCATGGTCAAGTGTCATCAAATATTGACGCCATGGGGTGAGACTGGGTTGAAACGTTATTTTGTGTATTTGGTATAATACAATGTGTCTGTGTGGTTTATTGTAAAAAAAAAACATTATTTTCCACATACTGTAAATTTTTGTAGCTTTAAGGCAGGGTTGGCAGGAATTATCTGAAAAACTTTTTAGTTTATATACCAATACATAATTAAAATGTAAGTACTCTGAGAAGAGAGTATAAAAATCGAGTATCTGTAGACCTCTCACGACTGTTTTAAACACAGCTCATTATTTCCATTCGGGACGAAACAAATGATTGGCTTGCGCGACTATCAGTCTCTCTCGCGACCATGGCACCACCCCTGTTGCTACGGGATCTGCCCACACATGCGCACACCCGATTGATTTGAATGTGCACAAGGCACTCTAGGAAGAGCAAAAGTATGGCAGAGAAAGTGCATTTAGAACTCACAGTACCTGCATATGCAGTCAGCAAAGGCAAACAAGGCAAAAAAGGAATAAACGAAGAAATCAAACGAGAGTAAATATCGCGTGGATTTTCCTCGAGTCGATGATGGGGTAGCGGTATTGTCTCCGGTGTGTAGTCCTCATCAGAGTCAACAATGCTTTCATCACGGAAACTCTTACATGCAAAACACTGTATATGTAAAGAATCTTCCACGAAATTCACCTTCATCACAGTGTAACTGATGGTAATAAAAAAAATTGTATCAATGCAATCTTTTTTTAGCTTTGTCTTATAAATATAACTAGCTCGATCGTTTGTTACCGAATCAAACAAAATATATTTTAAACTTTACCAGTATCGTAATGCTAGCTTAATAGTGAGTACTAAAAGCCATCCTATTTCTTTATATTCATAGTGATAAAGTTAGGTGTATCATTACATGTGATTGTGACATGATGTTACTACGTGCACCGTGCTCCTTCCTCTCCGCTCGTCTGAGGTAAATGCTTCTCGCAGCAGAGCCGGTTAGCATCGCACGTTCATGTGTTTTGGGGCGTGGCTTTAGAAGAAACCCAGAAGGGAGGGGGTGGAGTGAATTGGAAAAATGAGCTGTGTTCGCAAGAGGTCTACAGACACTCGATTTTTATACTCTCTTTTTCAGAGTACTTACATTTTACTTATGTATTGGTATATAAAGACTGTTTAAACAAATTTGTAAAAAAGTTTTTTTTTTATAATTCCTGCCTATCCTGCCTTTAATTTATAGGCTAAGTCCGAAGTGGGAGGAAATATGATAATGTCGGTATTCTCTACGTAACTAATCCTAGGAAGTAAACTGTTGCCTACAATCCGTGTGTTTGTTGTAGTCCAAGAAAAGAGATTTACGTTGGAGACGACTCGTAACTCCTTTCATTTTGGTTCACAAAGTGGAGCTTTGCTCTCTACTGTCTGTGTCATGGTGAAAAATCCTAAAAATTACATTTTGAAACCATGAAACATGGAAAACTACCAGGGGTGCAAACTCATCAGGGGTGAAAAAGGTGACAAGACACAAGCGCTCTTATTTAAGCGGATACGCGGCTTGCACGCTCCTCTTAAACAGAAACAGGTATATAGCGCATATAGCACTGTTGTCAACGGCTTAAAATCACTTAACTTAAAACTGCGGTGCGCGTGAACAAATGTTAAGCTTTATGACCACGCGCACAGCAACGTGACGCGGGCGCGTAACCTCAAATGAGAAAATACTACGAGTTAAGTATGTGCACTCAATCTGCAGACTGCTTAAACTTCGGCAGCAAATGAGGTGGCTATAAATTGTAAAACATAACCCGCCAAACTGGCTAGTAATTTGACATCGTTACCACAATAGCTGGACATGATTTTCATAATTTCATTTACTGCTACCATGTCGCAGACCCCTCTCACCCCTCATTTCAAAAACTCATCGGATCTAGACGAATCACAAGAATGACCTATTTTGTATCAAAAAACGGCGAATTTCGCAGAAAGGTGACAAGTTTGCACCCCTGACTACACTCTGCAGTTGTTTTGGATTTCCACCTGAATTTGGCGTACACTGTTTCAAAAGCTCCCCAGAAATGGCCATAAAGTGGTGTACTTATGGTAAAAAAATTGAGATTTGGACCTGCTGGCAGGTCTGCATAGTTTATTAAAATAAAAAATATGAATTAAAATTGTACTTGTACATTGCAAATGATTGCATGTGGTATCACATACTTCTATCAGCAGGATGTTCAGATTAATGTAAACTCTTTGTAAATTATCTCAGCGGGTACTGTAGTATCCGTGATGCTAGTATGTTCCTCTCCAGCTGGACTAAGAGGCTTTAGCCGAAAGCTCCGGTGCTGTCTCAGTTCTCCTCTGGCTTGTGCTTACACATGCACACAATCCAGAGCGGCCAGTAAGCACAGCTATCAGGAAACTCTCACATTAGTCACAGTGCAATGCTAAAGACATTCGTGTTACATCGGTTAAGTGGATGGATTCTGCGGCTCATCGGCTGAGCGGTGCTGACTGTGGAAAGAGAGCTTTCTAAAGCTGCTTTCACTGTAATGAAGATTCAGAAATTATACATGCACCCAGATTTACTTTACTAGAGAGGTTTATTGAAGAATGGATGGGTGCAAGTCAAAGAAGGAAAGAGAAAGAGGAAAGGAGATGTTACCACACTCATATACTCTGTGTCAGTTTTGTATGATGATGCATCATGCCACAAGGCATTTATTGCTCATTAAGTGTAGCTATAGATGCAACCTCAGGCCGGACAGAGCCACAAACAGCTAAGTACCATAGTGAAGGGAGGAGAAGTCCGCAGGGGTGCAGTAAAAATAACATGTATGAGGAAATCCTATGATCAATAATTCATACTGCTATAATTACACACATCTGTCTCATCGCAAAGAGAGAGAGACAGGAGCACCGTGTAATTTGACGCTGTAAAATATTAAAAGCTTCTTGCTATTTTAGGTGAGACACTTGGGTTAAATCACACAAAAGGATTTTAATAGGGACACAATCGTAATGGGTTTGAACAAGAATATGGTAAGGAAACCAATAAAATAACCAGGAAATGCTATAAGGCTCTTTAAGTAAGAGTGGTTGGGAAATTAATAAATATAAATGTAATGTGGTGGGGACAGATTATGGGTTTTCCAATGGTTGATGTCAATACTGATATTTATAGAGCAGAGCGGGCCATGGTTGATGTATGGTGTGGGTCCAAATGTCTTAACTACTAGTTAAGTAAATTGCTTGTATTTATTATAAGGTAGTTTTGTATAAGGGAGTTAATATGGTCAATGTTATAAATTCCTCATATTTGATCCATCTCCTAGAAATAGCGCATACATTTAAGTGTTCTTATTACACGGCTCTCTAAAATGCTTGATTCTGATTGGCCAGCCACAACATTGCAATGTTCGATCCTTTTTAGATAACTACTGCTTAAAACTAATAGCACATTGCTACAAATTATTTTGACAGTTTAATATTACACAAAAATAATTGTAAATATGTCTTTTAATAACATTATATTTACAAAAGATTAAACTAAATAGTGTGTTTGTGACATCTGAACCGAAAGTGAATGGGTCAGGTCCTGATAACTGTCGGAGCTTATTTCTGTTATAACAACCTATTATCCCTTATTAAAAGGAATAGCTTAATATGTCATCGATAACTCACCCTCATGTTGTTCTATACCTGTATGAGATTTTTTCTTTTGTTAAACACAAAAGAAGATATTTTGATAAATGATGGGATGCACGCAGTTGACGGTTCCCATTGGCTTTCATAATATTTGTTTTTTCTACTATAGGAGTCAATGGGTGCTGTCAACTGTGTGCTTGCCATCATTTATCAGAATATCTGCTTTTTGTGTTTAACAGATAATCCATTGAATCTCATTTTCTCATACTAGTCATTACTGACTATATATGAAGAGTTTCGTTGCAAAACGAGATAACCACCGTTTTTTTAATTGTTCAGAAATCTCGTTTTTTGGTTGTGCATTCCAATTAATTTCAATGCAACTGCAGTTGGTTTGCTTTGATTTAAACCTTCATAACTTAAAAAATACAGCTAAGTAGCCCCATAAAACAAAATAATAACATGATAACATAATAATAAACATGCTTTGACAAAAATGTTAAAAAATGGATTTATCTCGTTTTGCAACGAAACTCTTCATATGTTTAAAGGGATAATTCACCCAAAAATGAAAATAATGTCATTAATGACTCACCCTCATGTCCTTCAATCTCCTTAGACCTCGGTTCATCTTTGGAACACAGTTTAAGATGTTTTATATTTAGTCTTAGAGCTTGTTGGCCCTTCATTGAGAATCTACGTATGGTATACTGTTCATGTCCAGAAAGGTAATAAAAACATCATCAAAGTAGTCCATGTGACATCAGTGGGTCAGTTAGAATGTTGAAGTATCGAAAACACATTTTAGTCCAAAAACAACAAAAATCACAACCCTATTCAGCATTGTCCTATCCTCCACGTCCGCTGTGAAGCGCATGCGCGAGACCAAAGCCACGCGACCGCAGCGATGCGGATGACGTACAACGCGGCTGACGTGTTATCTGGTGCGCCCCGGTTGTTTTTTTGTGCACCTGGGCTTCGTTTACAGGGGAGACGCACGCAGTAAGTTTGAAAAAAAACTTTGCAAACATGTCTGAGGATAACACGTCATCCGCTTAACTGCAGCCACGTGACTCCAGTCCCGCGCATGCGCCCCACAACAGACGCGGAAGAGAAGACGATGCTAAATAAAGTCGTAATTTTTGTAATTTCTGGACCAAAATGTATTTTCGATGCTTTAACACATTCTAACTGACCCAGTGATGTCACATGGACTACTTTGATGATGTTTTTATTACCTTTCTGGATATGGACAGTATACCATACATAGATTTTCAATGAGGAACAACAAGCTCTCGGACTAAATATAAAACATCTTAAACTGTGTTTCCAAAGATGAACGGAGGTCTTACGAGTTTGGAACGACATGGGTGAGTCATTAATGACATTATTTTCATTTTTGGGTGAACAAACCCTTTAATACTTACTAGTATATGTTGCAAATACTTGCATGCATGATGGTATTTCAAGAATCTAAAGCTTGTAAATTTTAGGATTGCCACCTCTCTATAATTATACATTTATGAGTACCATTGATGGAACCAAATGTCCCACACATAGTAAATGAAACACGCAATAGAATCAAACTCACACGTACATGCACGCACACAATCTGTACAAACCGAACTTTTACCCTGTGGCAATTTGTGTACGTTACGTTTGTGAAATCTTCCCAAAGTGAAAGCTTGCAGTATGAGTGTTTTTCTGCTAAAATGATTCACATAACTGGGCAGGTTGCTGCTTGCTTCGGGTAATCACTGATGTTTAACTGATACTTGTATCTCTACTGAAACAAACATACAGACAAAAACACTATTATGCAACTGTCATTCAAGCTGTCAAAGAGCCATAATCATAACAATGACCCTTGCTAAAACCTACTACACCACAACTTACAGCACACGGATGTACATTTTCCAAACAGAATTGGTGGAAAAATGCAAATGAATCTGAGATCCTATGTAAAGCAGGTGCATGCGAGCAGTCTTCTCAGCTACAAGAATGCAGTGCTTATTCTCTCCAACACACAGCAAATGCACACAAACTAACACACAAGGTTCCTTCAAAACCTTGTGCCATAAGCGTTTCTACTTCACAAACACACTGGAAAGTGCACGCGCCGTCTTACCCGGTCTTCACTATTCCTCCTCAGTGTTCCCACTGGCAGCTTGAGGAGCAGCCGGCGGGTCCTGCCAGGCGTTACGGCCGCCTGGACCACCATGGTTTGTGCCTGAGTGAGTGTCCCGGCGTCTGTCCCACGAGCGTTCTGCGTCCGCTGTCCCGTCACAGACAGACGGGCTCTTCCTTTCTCTCGCTGCGTCTCCACGGCTCCCTCCCTGCAAATTCCAAGCTTGGGATTCTTCTTTTTTCCTTGTGTCACCCCAAGCGCATTCACACTGGTTCTCCCGGTTTCCTGTAAGTTTTAGCGGAGGGTGTCCTTGGTACGTTCCTGTTCAGATGTCTTCAGCCCATACTGTGGCGGGTTTCATACTGTTGTCTTACAGAGGAGCGTGTGAGTGAGTGTTTCACTCCACGAGCGAGAGACAGCGAGCAGGAGGGAGGGAGATTGCTCTCTCTCTCTCTCTCTCTCTCTCTCTGTAAGTAGCCGTGGAATGGTTTGTGCTCTAAATACGTCAGGCTTGCTTCCTTCAGTCAAATTCAATCCAGGTCACTGGATTAATGTGAGTATTATTACACACACGTCACGTGGCGGCATGTGTGATCGTTTGGTTGAATGCACAAGAATTTTCAAACTTGTTTGTATGTCAGAGTTTCCAGTATTAGGAAGGACAGCATGCGTGTGTGTTTGTGTGTAAAATATTCCTTTTCGGCTAAACGAATATCTGATGTTTTTGCCATCTGCTGTTCAGATTAGTTGTAAATCCCATGGCTGCTTTCACCAGACAAGACTACACACACACATAAAGAGACAAAGGGAAAACACCCTCAAGCTGCCAACAAAATTACACACCGGGGATTGTTGCATGTGTGTTTATGTGAAACATCACCTATAACAGAGAACAGGTCTTGTTAAATAACAGTACTCAACGCCTGTCTGTCCTTCTCTGCTCTTCCGAACTAAGTCAAGCGTACAGAGACAACAATCTGGGCCCGTATTTATCAAGCTTCTGAGAATTAGCTGATTCATGACTTCGGCCAAAACACCCCAACTACACTGTCAAAAAAATGGTCAAAAAATTGTCCAAAGCTGTCACTGGGGCAGTACCTTTTTTAAAAAGGCATAATATGTACAATTTAAGTAGACAAATGTATACATTTGGTACCAATATGTACCTCTGAAAATGTAAAATACTTTTAACTGGCTGTGGCTCCACCACACACAAAAAAAGAGCATGTTGCACCGCTTGCGTGTCGCGACCGGCTCGCTTTCTTTTTAAGCGTTGTAGTGGAGGACTTTTATTATGCTTTTATTTTCATATTATTCATCCTATTTTTCATTTTTTAATTACAATCATAAGCTCATAAATCGTGATTCATATGGAGATCATCTTTTTCTGCTAACGTACAGAATTATGCTCTTTCTGTCTTTTGAGCAAAGTACAATGTCCAAGGACTTAAACATCATGTACTGAGAACAAGACATACGTTGTATGATTTCACTAGATTTGTGTTTAACTGTTTATGTTCTTAATCACTGACAGCTGAAGGCTATCTTCTAAATGACGTAGAAACGGATGATTGTACGTATTTCAGCATCTTACTATAAATGTGTTTTCAACCTTGTGATCGGGGCTCTTGGGTTTAGACTTCTAGCACCAGGGAGTGAGAGCCTATTCTGCAGAATATATAAAATTCAGACAAAGAAAATTCTGTCGACAGTGTGTCTGTGTGATCCTTGACTTTGACTCTTAGTGAGTATTATTTGATGCGGCTAAAATTCCACGACAATAATGGCGACGAGGATGCGGATTCCACAGCTGAAGACTCCAGAAGGTTTGGGAGAGACTGACTGATCACCCCTGAGACGAGAGGTCTCGGGCTCCGTACCCCAGGCCTAAGGGAAGGGAGAGTCTCAACCATTTCTGGAGTCAAAGCTGACGGAATCTGGAAAAGAACCGTTGTGGTGGCATCTGAATAGATAATACGGTAAGCGTTATTTCGTTCATGACCATGGGTCAGGGTAATTCGAAAGGGAGTACAAAGTCAATGGATCTGGAAAATGGTGTGTATGCTCGAGTGATCAAATCAAAGGGCACGGGGGCGTTGGAAAGCGTAAAATCTGGGAGAAAAGGTATGATTTTCCTCCTAAAGGAACACTGAGTGTAAAAGCACTCATTTTATTAAGGGAAAAATCATTGCGGATGGCAGAGAAATGAGAGCACAGAGTAAGATAAAGACCAAGGACGAACTGACTCAGACTAAGTCAGAGCTAAACATTAAGCAAATGTTTTTCCTACATCAGATTCATTACATGATGAACCTAACTTTCTTTTTTTTCCTTCTCCCTATGCACCTGCACGTACCCCACCTGGGGTACATTTCCAATACACAAGGGTACCGCTTCTGGACGATGACCTCCAACCCCCTCCACAACGTCGCCCTCCACCACGACCAGCTCAACAAACCGCACAGATACAACAGCCAGCACGACAAGCACTACCTGATTGCACCCCCGCCACCGCCGATGCAAGAACTGCCACGTGGACCAGAATCAGAACAAAGATGATGTTCAGATAAAGACGGAACGGGAGGCAAGGCCTAAGGAAACAGCAGAGATGCCGTTCACCAGACAAACAGCTAAATCCAGCATTCAAGCACCCATGATTCAAGTCGCAGGGCCGGAAGGTCAACCGATGCTGGTGTACAGGCCCTATGGATGGCAGGAAATACAGGAGATGGGAGGACACTTTTCCCCTGTTGAGGTAGGAGGAACAGTAATGGCCGAAGAATTAATTCAGTTTTGTCGAACTTATTCACCCAGAATCCAGGAAGTGAAAAAGATCCTGGAAAAGAGACACGGTTTCCGGCTGGGAACGAAAATGACGGAGAAATGGCCTGATGACAGTGCACCCACACACCCTGACTGGAACCACGACCACAACCTGCCTTATCGAAATGCTGTGGAACAAATCGCAAAGGCCCTCAAGGACATCTACCCGGTAACAGTAAACACTCAGAGACTGACTCAAACTAAGCAAAAGCCCGATGAACCGGTTGAAGAATATCTGAATCGTTTAACTACCGTATTTGAACAATGCTCAGGAATGTTGAAACCAGAGGGAGTAAACATCAACACGGGAGACGTAACATCATGGGAATCTTATCTCAAGCAGATGTTCCTGGGAGGACTTCAACCTGACATTTCAGCAAAGGTAAAACAAACCTGCATTGGGTGGGAGTCGGGAAAACTGGGCGAGGTTGTCACACATTCTCTGCACGCTGAACGCCTGCTAGATGAAGACAAATGAAAAAAGCAGAGAAAGGCGGACCAACAGTTATCTTTAGCTTTTGCCAAGATAGGAGAATGGACACAGCCACAACACAACCAGCGCAATTTCTCTTCGCAAGGACAACGTTTCCGAGAAAACGGACAGCAGAAAGAAAGGGAGAAGAGGAGAGGAAAACAGTGGCCGGAAGACCCAAAAGAAAGAGTTTGCTGGTATTGCGGGAAGAAAGGACATTTGAAATCCCAATGTTTCCATTTCTTGAAAACTCAAGGGACAGAGGAACTCCAAGCGGGCGCGGGAAACTTGCCGGCGTAAAAAGAAAGGGGCGACTGAAGCCAGGAGGGGGAAGGGGAGCATCGTACAGAGGCGGGTAAGTCCAATCTTGTTTTTTCTGCGGTTCAAATGCCATATTATCTGCTTGCTAATTCTGTTTTTTCTGATGTGTGTGATAGGGAAAGAAATGCTCTATGCAATGAAGGACTTGCTTTGCTTGATATTGATAAGAAATAATGGTTGAGGGACAGGTATTGTTGTTTATAGGTAGACTCTGGATGCAACTCACTCTGTCATACGCAAAGATGAATTCCCATTTGTCACCTTGAGTGGGCAGTTTAACTCATCTATGAGTGCTACGGGGCATATAGTGAGGGAAGAATTTACTGCTCCACTCTGTTGTATGCATGACGGTAACGAGTTTATGCATATGTTCCTCTTATCTGACGCGTGTCCGGTAAACCTCATGGGGAGGGATTTGATGTGTAAAATTAATGCTAGCATCTTACGTAACAACCAAGGCCTGAATATTTCTTGTTGGGATCCCAGAATGTCATCTATGTGTGTGTCTATGTTGTATGTGTATGAATGGGCCTGTGTATGAGTGAAGAGTTGCATGCTGAAGGGAAGATAAGATTGCCACAAACCAGCGAGGTCATTCCAGCTGATAACATGCATTGCACAGCTCATAGAAATGGTTCTCTGTAAAAACAGAAGGTTTGACTATAACCCATAAATGCTGGAATGACTCATGGTGTGTGGCACTCGTTCAAATTGACAGAAAAGCAAGAACAAATTTTTGATGTTGAAAATTCGGTACCCCATGTTTCCATTGCAAAAAATACCAGTCAGCCATGGGAAAAAGCAGGTAAATTTCCAAAGGCCTGTAGCGAGGCTGTTGATTGGGAAATGTTGTCAGATAACGTGCAGTTCTCAGAGCAGATAACGGCACACAGGAGAAGTTGTGTTTCTTTTTTCATTGCTGAGAGAGAGAGAGTTGTAATACAGAAAGCTGTTTCTGCAGATTCAAATTTACAAAACATTTTGCCAGCACACATGACGTGTGCTAGCATTGATTTACCGCAAGAGGTTCTTGACAAAGTACCTGACTACCTGTGGGCTAAAGATAAATATGATGTGGGTTTGATTAAAGGGTGTGAACCAGTAGTTATCACCCCAAAGAGTGATTACAGACCATGCAAACCTCAATACCCTCTGAAAAGGGAGGCGCTTGAGGGAACAAGGCCAGTATTTGAGGCCTTATTGGAGAAAGGGATAATTGTTCCCTGCCCAAACTCACCTGTGAGAACACCCATTTTTCCTGTACAAAAGGTCAGAGATGCAGGTCAGCCCACAGAGTGGAGGTTTGTTCAAGACCTCCAAGCAGTAAATGCTGCGGTGCAGATAAGGGCACCAAACGTGCCGAACCCTTACACAATTCTCTCACAGATACCAGCTGACGGCCAGTGGTTTTCTGTAGTGGATATTTCAAATGCATCTTTCAGTGTTTCCTGTCCATCCTGATAGCCAGTTTTCGTTTACTTTTACATTTGAGGGGTACAGCGAGAGCCCCACGATTTACATCTTTGCATTGCATTGTTCATTACAGAAACTTGTGTTGGATGATGATGTTGCTTTATTGCAGTACGTGGATGACCTCTTGGTGGCGGCACCGACTCAGCAGTCGTGCACAGACAACACCATACGGTTGCTCACTCATCTAGCTGAGGAGGGCCACAAGGTCAACCCCAAGAAGGTACAGTGCTCTGTCCAGAAAGTAACCTTTCTAGGACACGAAATTACACCAATGGGTAAGTCTCTCTCTCCAAAGAGAATAGAGGCGATAGCTAACATACCAAAACCCATTACAAAGAGACAAGTAATGTCATTTTTGGGTATGACATCTTATTGCAGGACTTTTATTGCTAACTATTCTGAGATGCAACAACCATTGCATGACATGATTTATGAAAAACCTTTAGCACCATCAGAGAAGATAAGATGGACAGAGAAGGCTGAAAGGGCATTTGTGGAACTAAAACAGACATTACAGCAGGCACCCACTTTGGGGTTGCCAGATCCTAAAAACCTTTTATTCAAACTGTGGATGAAAGAAATGGCTGTATGACATCTGTTTTGTTGCAAGAACATGGTGACAAGTTGAGACCAGTTGCATATTTTTCAGGTCGCCTTGATGCGGTGGCCAGGGGCCTACCAGGATGTCTCAGGGCAGTGGCACCTGCAGAGAAAGCTGTACAAGCCAGCAGTGAGTTTGTGGGTTACGCCAGCCGCGGCTGCTGGTCCCTCACTCTGTGTCTCATATACTGCTTGAACAGCGCACATCTCACTTGTCTGCAGCAAGGTGGCTGCGTTATTCCTGTGCATTGTTACAAATGTCTAATGTCACAGTTGAAAGATGTACAGTTCTGAACCCGGCGACATTGTTACCTACACCTGATGAAGGTACACCACACTGTTGTTTGTCTGCTCTACGGGAAGTATGTACACCAAGGCCTGACCTGGCTGACACACCCATACCTAATTGCACCCTCACATACTATGTGGATGGGTCCTCTTCCAGAGATGATAGAGGTATAAACAGGGTGGGGTGGGCAGTTGTGTCTGACTTTGAAGTTGTAGAATCCGGATGCTTACCACCTCACAAATCTGCACAGGTGGCTGAATTGCATGCACTAACACAAGCTTGTAAAATTGCTACTAATCAATCTATAACCATTTACATTGACTGCTTGTTTCTCTTTTAGAGGAAATTTTACTCCTTTCTCAAATAGCTGTGTGTAAATGCAAAGCACACACCAAGGAACAGGACGTGGCCTCGAGAGGCAATGCACGCGCGGACGCAGCGGCAAAGCAGGCATCTCTCATTTCTACTAACGTTGATTTTTCTCTTACACAGATTTCCCAGGAAAAGGAAGCTGAAACAGCACAGGAGTCACTAATAAGCATGCAAACATTTTCTCTCCCAACAGAAATAGCTCTATGGAAATCGTGTGGAGCTACCAAAACTCCTGAAGCGATTTGGATGGGTCCAAATCAAAAACCTTGCTTACCTAAACACTTTTATTCCCATTTTGCTAGGTTGACACATGGCTTAGACCATGTGTCCAAAGGAGGAATGGTGACAGCCATGGCACAAAATTGGTTCACAAAGGGTTTTTCTCCTGTAGCACAGAGACATTGCGAAAACTGTCATATATGTCTGGGTAATAATGTTGCAAGAGGGGTAAAAACCGCACCTGTGGGGCATCCCATTTCCTGAGGGACCATTCACACATGTAATGATGGATTACATTGAATTGACACCAGCAGAAGGTAAACGTTACTGTTTGGTGATGACAGACATGTTTTCGAAGTGGACTGAAGCCACGCCCACCAAACATGCAGACAGTGCTTGACAAGGCAGTGACAAAAATGTTGTTGAAAGACATTATTCCCAGATGGGGAATCCCAAACAAAATTTCCAGTGATAATGGAGCACACTTCACTGCTCAGGTGGTGAAAGATGTGGGTACATTTTTGCAAATCAATTTGACCAATCACTGCGCCTACCACCCACAAAGTGGAGGTGCAGTGGAAAAAGAGAATGGCACCATCAAGGCAAAACTAAGCAAAATGTGTGAAGAAACAAAATTGAATTGGGTTCAGTGCTTACCACTGGTACTCATGTACATGAGAATGAGGGTCAGAGACCGAACAAAATTGTCCCCTTTTGAAATACTTTTTGGAAGACCCCCACATATGGGGTGGGAACCACACAGGGCGACAGGTGATACCCTTCGAAATGAAAATGACATGTTGCAGTATTGTATTTCTATGTCTTCTATCCTTCAAAATATCTCAAAACAGGTTAAAGCAGCACTACCACGCCCCGCAGAGGGACCTTTGCACAACATCAAACCAGGAGATTTCGGTTTGGTGAAAAAACCTGAGGAGGAAATCCTGGAAGGCGAGACGGTGGGAGGTTTCAGGTTCTGCTGACGACTCACACCGCCATGAAGGTCGCGGAGCGTGCCACCTGGGTGCACGTTGCCCATTGCCGGAGGGTTGGTCCTGGACTGCAAGGTGTAAACCAAAGGGAGGACGGCTAGTCGACTGCTACGGACCACTTTTTCGTATTGGTGGGAACCACAGATACCTGTATACTGCAAGTTTATACGAAGAACGACACGAGAGAACTGCAACAGCTCACAAGGTATTGGAGGACGACTCCAGTATTCTGGGTTTGGTTTGGACACACGCACACGACATCTTTAATCAGGATAGCTTGGCACAACTGCACCGTGTGGTCCTACCAAACCCGAACCTACAAAGGAAATTAATCAACAAGGGCTCACGACCCCAACTCTAACTGTGCTCAGGGCTCACGACCCCAACTCTAACTGTGCTCAATCCGGAATCATCAAGGGCTCACGACCCCAACTCTAACTGTGCTCAATTTCTTCAAGAAAACTAACTATTTTTCTTCTTTCAAAAATGAGGTTCATGATCATATTATGTGTGTGCATTTTTGCTTTTACAACTGCACAGAACTCTATGTACACTATGGTTAAGGGTAATAACTAGAGCTACGTAACGATGACAGTAAATGAAGTTATGAATAAATCATAAAAAGGGAGGAGTGTAGTGGAGGACTTTTATTATGCTTTTATTTTCATATTATTCATCCTATTTTTCATTTTTTAATTACAATCATAAGCTCATAAATCGTGATTCATATGGAGATCATCTTTTTCTGCTAACGTACAGAATTATGCTCTTTCTGTCTTTTGAGCAAAGTACAATGTCCAAGGACTTAAACATCATGTACTGAGAACAAGACATACGTTGTATGATTTCACTAGATTTGTGTTTAACTGTTTATGTTCTTAATCACTGACAGCTGAAGGCTATCTTCTAAATGACGTAGAAACGGATGATTGTACGTATTTCAGCATCTTACTATAAATGTGTTTTCAACCTTGTGATCGGGGCTCTTGGGTTTAGACTTCTAGCACCAGGGAGTGAGAGCCTATTCTGCAGAATATATAAAATTCAGACAAAGAAAATTCTGTCGACAGTGTGTCTGTGTGATCCTTGACTTTGACTCTTAGTGAGTATTATTTGATGCGGCTAAAATTCCACGACAATAAGCTTGCCGCGTGGCTACGTTCAAGATAACGTTTTTGCACATGCTAAAGATGCGAAATGTGAATCACTCCTTATACAGAACATGTGAAGGGGACATTTCACAAGACTTTTTTAAGATGTCAAATAAAGTACGTATGTGAAGTTTTAGCTCAAAATACCATATAGATACTTTATTATTGCCACCTTGTAGGTGTGTGTCATTTTAAATGCAAATTATCTGATTTCGGCACTAAATTGCAATGCCGTGGTTGGATAGTGCAGATTAAGGGGGAGTATTCTGACATCACAAGGGGGGCCAAATTTCAACAACCTATTTTTTACATTTTCTAGGTTGAAACATTGAAGACACAATTACAGCACGTAAACATGGAAAAGTCAGATATGTTTCATGATATGCTTTCTTTAAAAGACCACAGACTGTGCTGTTAAATTAGTAAAATAAAGGTTGAGATGTCAAAGAACACAGACAATAAATAATAATTATACATTTTTGTGAGATTCACTACGTACAATTGAGTTTAGGAGTGTTGTTAGAGATGGGGCTTCATTTACAAAAAATTTTCTAATAATTGTACATTTTTGTGTGATTTACTTCATACAATTGAATTTAGGAGTGGCGCTAGAGATAGGGCTTCATTCACACATTTTTTCTAATAATTGTACGTTTTTGGACGATTCACTTCGTACAATTGAGTTTAGGAGCAACGTTAGAGATGGGGCTTCATATACACATTTTTTCTATTAATTGTATGTATTTGGCCGATTCACTTCGTAATATTGAGTTTAGGAGCGGCGTTAGAGATGGGGCTTCATTAAATTTTTTTCTAATAATTGTACATTTTTGTGCGTTTTTCTTCGTACAATTGAGTTTAGGAGCGGCGTTAGAGATGGGGCTTCATTTACACTTTTTTAATAATTATAATTTTTTTGCGATTCACTTCATACAATTGAGTTTAGAAGCGGCGTTAGAGATGGGGCTTCAATTACACATTTTTTCAAATAATTATACATTTTTGTGCGATTCAATTCGTACAATTGAGTTTAGAAGTGGCGTTAGAGATGGGGCTTTTTTTTACAAATATTTTCTAATAATTGTAAGTTTTTGTGCGATTCACTTCGTACAATTGAGTTTAGAAGTGGCGTTAGAGATAGGGCTTCATTTACACATTTTTTCTAATAATTATACATTTTTTGCGATTCACTTTGTAAAATTGAATTTAGAAGCGGGGTTAGAGGTGGGGCTTCATTTACAAATGTTTTCTAATAATTGTACGTTTTTGTGCGATTCACGTCTTACAATTGGGTTTAGAAGTAGCGTTAGAGATGAGGCTTCATTTACAATTTTTTTTAAAGTTATATTTTTTGGCCAATTTAACTTTATTTTGATTAAGGAGAAGACAGGAAAGTACAGGGAGCAGCAAGGGGGTTGGGATCGGCAAATGACCACAAGCCGGGAATCGGACTCGGGTCGCCGAAAGTGCAAAAGCACCACATGTCGGAGCGCTGCCCACTACACCTTCAGCTCCAACCATTTACACATTTTTTCTAATAATTGTACGGTTTTGTGCGATTTACTTTTTACAATTTAATTTAGTGGCGGGGTTAGAGGTGGGGCTTCATTAACACATTTCTTCTAATAACAATACGTTTTTGTGCGATTCACTTCGTACATATTAGCCTCCACGTAAAACACTCATGAATACCCCTGAGATCAGGCTGGATTTTCCATTACTTTATAATTCAATCATGTCTTTCAAGACACTGGGAAGAACTGGAGCAAAGTTTTCCCTGGGAACTTTTAAATGCTCGGACCCTAGAGAATTAACAAATAATAAACCCACCACCACCGGCACATCCTGTTAGTAACCACATGTGTGTCTTAAACTATATGTGATGGGTTCTAGAGGGATCCTAACCATTTCATTGGCTGTCAGATTAAGAGGCAAATGAATGTAAATTTGTGAATACATGAATACATAGAGGGGAAGTAAGAGAGAGAGGGGAAAGATTTCCTCCTTCTAATCCTTTCCAGGCATCATTCATTCAGTAGCTGGCCTAGATTAGGAATATTAAAAACCGTTTCTATTTATATCCCACTGGCAGAAGCCCGCAGAGTCATAGTGGGTTTAGATGGATCTGTGCGTTCATGCCTCATAATGGGACTGTAGGAGAACTGTTTTTATGACTAAATTCTGCACGAGATGGGAAAATGAAAAACTGATATATTCAGCACACTGTGTTTGTTGCTCCCACACCAAACAGCCCATTACATCCTGTGTAAGTGGGACATCCATAATACAATTTGAGAGTGGAGAGTACGCCTGGGGGTATAAACACTCATACACACACCTGGGCATTTTTTTTTTCAACATAACAGGCCATTTCAGCAAAGTCGAAACATGTTCCCATTCAAAACACATGTGGTCCCTGTAAATTAACCTGTCACATTCGTGCAAAATGAATTTAAACAATATAACAACACATACATAATCTCTAAACACCCTCAATAACACAAGTGATATCAGAATGTGTACTGTAGGGGATGGGGGGCGGTGGTTACACTCTTATAATGGAGTTCTGGGACTTTGGGGGTGTAAGGGACCCTGTTAAAACTGGATTTTATAATCTTAGCCAATGGCACGGTGTGCGTGTTTGAGAGATGATGTGGCTGTTATCTAGAGCGAGTTTCATAATCTAGCATCATTATTGCAAAATCCCCCACACCCACAAAATCCACACCAACGCTGTTCTGTTCCTCAGAGGTTCCCAAGATTTGAATCCAGTATAAAATCCTACTTTGGTATGAACGGAAGACGTTTAGATGGAGGGGAAGCGGTGTTGTAATACTTATTGTGGGAAAGGGTGGGGCTGAAAACATAAAATGTAACACGAATGACAGAAACCGCAAGTGCTGACAGCATTGATTTATTGGTCAGGATGAATAATACATTTTGGTGAAGTCGAGAATTGATACAATTAATAAATCTTAAACCACTTTAGTCTTCCTTGACTTAGTATATTTGTATATTCTTCATAGGGGTGGGCGATAAACCAAACCGGTACAAACTTGTCAACCGGAAGAGATTTTGGCCTATCATCTCTATCAAGGTTATGCACCCACGTCACGTTGCTGTGTGCATGGTCAAGAAAACTTTACATTTGTACACACATTTTAGCACCGCAGTTTTAAAACTAGGGTTGTGCCCATGGACGATATCATCGTGCATCGTGATGGGCAATGAGAGACACCATCGTGATGCCACGCCCCCGCCCCACTCCGCTACGAGTCGAAACACACTAAGGCCCAATCCCATTTCTCTGTCTTACCCCTTACCCCTACCCCTTAGTTTTGCACGTTCAAGAGAGCGAAAGGGCTATCCTAATTGGGCCTTACACTCACGTGAAAGTTCAAAACTAAGGGGTAGGGGGAAGACAGAAAAATGGAATTGGGCCTAACTCTCTTCTATAGACTATAGTTAATGTAAAATCTTTGCAGGAGTTGGTCTATAAATTAAATTGAAAATATAACTAATGCATATATGCTATTTTAAATACTGCAATCTATGCCAGAGACGTGACGTGTGTTAGTCTGTGAAAATATCCTGTCAGGCATTTGATCTTGACATTGTTAGAATCTCTTGACATGTAGATTTAACTTAAAATATTTAATTTTAAAATATTTAGATTTTGGTCTAAATAGCTAATTTTGCCCTTCATGACAACTGTGAGGGGGTGAATTTTTTTTGTAACCCATCCATTTGAATTAAAGGTGCAGTGGGTAAATTTTAGCCCTATCTAGTGGTGAGGTTGTGAATTGCAACCAACAGCTGAATCCACTGCTCACCCCTCGGTTTTGAAACACATAGAAAAGCTACGGTAGCCGCCACCGGAGAAACATGTCATCGTCGGAGACAACTTTTGTCCGTTAAGGGCTTCTGCAGAAAAATGGCGGCACAAAATGGCGACGTCCATGTAAGGGGACCCTTGGTGTATGTAGATAAAAAAGTCTCGTTCTAAGATAATAAACACATAACGGTTTATTATGAAAGGTCTTTATACACTCCTGATAATATAGTTTTGTCTAATATTTTGCATTTCTGTCAAGATATCCTTCTAAAAATTACACACTGCACCTTTAAATTACGCCTTAAATTCTGCATAATTAAGGGCGTGATTAATTGAGTGACACCACTGTCGAGCAATGCGGTTGTGGTTTCAGAAACCAGGCACCTCAGCTCCACCCATGATCCGCCCATTTTTTGTTATCCGAGGGTGAAGCGGTGCCATTATGGTGACGGCAAACACCGCCCACTTTGGGCTTTAAAAATGCATCTCAGAAACCTATGGGTGACGTCACAGACACATTGTTTTATACAGTCTTTGGTTTAAACGCAAGACTGTTTACTTTAACATTTAGATTTATCCATATGTGATCCTATTTAAAAATAGGATTTTTAAAATAAGAGTTCATCAAACTCTTATTTTAAAAATCCTATCAAAATTTCCATGACAAGGTGCTATTAATAATCCAATTGATATTTGTGGGAGACAAACATGGGAGTTTCCCTGTCTACTTTTTTTTCACAAATTGTAAAAAGTGCTATATAAATACATTTGAATTGAACTGAATTGACAAAGACCCTGAACACTAGACACGGAAAATAATTCTTCAAAACTACTCAAAACAAAAAAAACAGAGAACAGGAGGAAGTGTTTGAATGCTGTGTATTGTATATGAAACATGAAATAAAGAGCCTGCAGTTACTTCAGATTAAAATATTTAAACAATGTCTTTTGTTTGAGGTGCATTTACAATAAAAATCACTTAAGCAAATAGAAAACACAGAAGCGCTGCCAAGTACCCAAGCAAAGGCAAACACACACACAATCACACACACAATGGCTTTCTTGCTCACTAGTGACCGCCTTTCACCCTGTCCTTGAGTTAGCCGAGAGACTCACATATGTACAGACAAAGCACTGTGCAATTTTGTGTGTGTGAGAGACAGGGGCAATAAAATGGAGTCATGGCCAGCTTTGCCCTTTACAACACCTCATTGTTTCCATAGTCACCAGTGACAAACTACTGCCCATGCCCTATGCCACCAGAACCATTGAATCACAACCCCATTTACACACATGAATACACACCATACACCAAAAGACACAACTATACGTAAACAATTTGTGGGTTTATACTGCACCATGAAATGTAAAACTGTGGCACTACTATCAAAACACTGATCTTTTCATTTGATTATCTTGAACATCTCGGATCCACCTTATTTGTAATGTAAAAGTGGGCGCAGCATTTGTACATTTTAATATGTGTGGCTTCCTCTTTAAGTGGTACAATATCGCACACTGGTATTTCTAATCATATTTTTTTAATGAATGGTCGTAATTGTAAATACACAGTTTTGTAGCACGGACAGTTTTACTATTAACCTCTGAAAATCTTCTAGTTGTTTACCTACACCGGCTAATGAATCACAAGTGTTGCACATAAAAAAAAAAAACATATATGAAAATAAAAATGTTGACTTTTTTATCTCATGTTGTTCTAAACCTGTATGAGTTTCTTTTTTCTGATGAACACAAAAGAAGATATTTTTATAAATGATGGTAAGCACACAGCAGATAGTGACCATTGACTTTCATAGTAGGAAAAAAAAACGATGGAATTCAATGGGTACTGTCAATCTCTTACCCAGATTGTTTGATTGCTTCCACAAACATATTAGTGTATTTTTTGCTTTAATACAGTAAAAACAGGGTTCCCACACCTTATTTAACTTCAAATTCAAGGACCTTTCAAGGACTTTCCAGGTCCAATAACCTCAAATTCAAGGACTAAATGTGGGAACGCATTTCAAGTGAGAGCAAGGTTACATTGTGTTACCTTTTAAGATACATTGTTACAGTTCGCTTTTGAGGGAACCCGCGCTGCGTCACTGCGGTGACACTTTGGGGACGCTTCCAGGGATAAGTGCGTCTGAATGTGTATATCAAATTCAACCAATGGTGAGGCTTAACGACAAACAGGGCCGCCTTAACCTAATGTGAGGCCCTGGGGCTGAGAGGTTTTGTAGGCCCCCCATACCCTCGATTTATAGTCTTATTTTTTTTTTAAGTGTAATATTTAGGTAATCTACATCACAAAATGCATTAGTTTCTTTCGAGACATACAACAGTGAGTTTTCCCTCTTTGACCCAGAAAACACCATAATATCATTATTAACATATCACTGAGCCTACTTGAGCATAAACACAAGACACTTTATTTAACAACCACACACAGCAACTTGTGGTGATACTAAAACCAAAATGTGTGAAAGTATATATGTTTATAAGCTTTATGTTTATATAGTTTTTGGAATATACAAATTTGCAGAAAATTCATTGCCACTCACTAACCAAATGCTCAGCACAGTTTTAAAAATATAATAAGTTAAAGTTAGTTTTAAAGTGAAAATGCAAAGATAAGTCTTTATAGACAAAATCTTATTTTTTTAAACAGTTATTTAGTTTTTAGAATATTGAAGATATAGACTGCATTGTATTTAGTATTTATGCATACATAAGCATGTAAAACGAACAAGCATGAAAATGCACAAAACAGACAGGGAACATACCTGTATATATCTTTAGATAAGGAGATTATAAATATGAATGGTGCTATCAGGGGATGATCATTTGAGATGGTCTTGTCTCTCTTTACTTTCAAAGACTTGCACCTTTACCGTTGCGTCTCTTTGTTGTTTTTCTAATCTAAACCAACAGATGTGTGTACTGTGAGCTAACGCCGCGTCAAACTACATCGCTCCAGCTGCGCACGCGTCACTGATATAAACGCGAGTAAACTTAAACTTTATAACAACTAACAGCATTATGTGCGGGAACTCTTTTCTCTATTTGGCGGCACAGTTTCTTGCGCACGGTTGGAAAGACTTCTGCATGCCAGAGACTCGAGCACAGAGAGAGAGAGAGCGCGCGCGCGCGAAAAAGAGAGAGAGCGAGCACGCGCGCGAAAGAGAGAGACCTGCACCTCACTGGTCTAACATGCAGGAATGCCAAGTTGACAACGGGCACTTAATACAATACGCGGAATAGAAAAATCTGACTGTTACTACGTCTGACATTTTATTTCACGGTAAGTTACCACGGACCAATCAGCAGACATGTAACGTGCAGAATGATTGACAGAAAACCTGACAAGTTACAAAACAAAATGACATTTTCCGGTCATCATGAACGCGAACATTGGAGGCCCCTGAACTTCGGAGGCCCCTGGGCTTCAGCCCAGGTAAGCCCGTGCATTAAGGCGGCCTTGACGACAAAGACAGGGTGACATTGTATATTGCCAAAGATGATATTGCCAAAGATGGTATTACAGGGAAGTATGGCAAGGGAGATGCAGCGTCTCGTTCCCTTCTCAGGGAACAACAGTTACATAGAGACGTTTTCATGTGTCAAATACAACTATATGCAAAAAAGCATTTTGGCATGAATCAACATTTGCATACAGAAGATATAAGCATTTAAAGCGAACAGTTTAGCACGTGTGCTTAAAAGTCTAAAAGTATTATACTTCACTACACAGGGAATAATATGGATTTTTTCCAGAAAACTTCTAACATAAAATAGATTCAAGCACTTTCAATGGCCTGTATCTATGTATGTATATTTTCAAAAACTTCCCAGGGCCTTGAATTTTTCCCCCAGATTCACAAACTTTCAAGAATTCTAAGTACCTGTGGGAACCCTGTAAAATACAAATAAAAAACATACCTTTTAAATAACCCTTTAAATACTGTACAATACAAATCAAAAGATACAATCTCCAGTGGCTCAAACAAATTCTTATTTGCCAAAAGGGACAGTTATAATAAATGCAAATATAAAATGCTTTTAAATTAGACCCCACCCTATAAAAAATCTTTGCTGCCTTACATTTTTTTGTTGAATCAACTCAGATTTACAAGTCATGTCAACTTATTATTATTTATCTTGACAAGAGATGAGTTGCTACAACTTATAAAAATGAAGTTGAAAACAGTCAACTTCATTTTATAAGTTATAACAACTCATCTGTACTGTAGTTATAACAACTCATCTCTAGTCAAGATAAAATATTAAGTTGAAATGACTTGTAAATCTGAGTTTAATTAAAGGCAGCAAAGAATTTTTTACAGTGCATTCATGGAAAAAATATATTTCATCATTTACTCAAGACATGTTACCTCAGAAAATGTACACTAAGGTTTTTAAAGTAAAATGAATCATTTCCAAAAATCACATCAGACCCATTCTAATAGATTTTACGTCAGAAGATTAAAATAAAAGGATAGTCCAGGGGTTTGTAAAAATAACCAGAGCACTGATCTTACACTTCCTGTTTAAGCTGTAGGGTGGAGAGAAAACAGAAGAGCTGGGTGTAGTTAACTATGCTTAGTTACAGTAATATGGCGGTTTTTGTTGCCAAATCATTACCAGATTTGTTCTGTTTGGTTGCTTATGGGCCTTTTAATTGTTTTATCATCAAAAAAGGTTTGAGTTTGTATGAACAACAAAAACACTATTGGCAAGTACCACTAAATATGTACACACAGATGTGCACACAAAAAACATACATAGTCACAACAACATGTGTGCAAAGATACAAACTAAACAGAAAAATATGTAATGTATAAGCACACAAGAAAGTACACTTAAAGGCATGCACGCACAACCAAATGACGCACACGGCATGCACTTTTACCATTAAGATTATTGATATTCCTCTAACTAAAGTATCAAATACAAGAGCATCCGATTGTAGTTTATGTAGTTTTGAATCACCAGCTAAAACTAAAAAATTTCAGTGCACTTAAAATCATAAAAATTACTTTTTCATAAAACGTGCATGCACATCTGCACATACACTCGCTGAAAGCTTCAACATCACCTTCATATCCTTATTCTCAATAATAGACATGTGAGGGATTATAGACAAGAAGGTAAGAAAGAAAATTAAATATGACTTACAAACACATCCATTAGCATGTGCTCCAGTGTCGTCTCCAAATCATCCATGCGTGCTGCCAGAGTCATGTTGACAATATCCAACCTAACCCAACATAAACTGTCTTTTACTAAACTACACCTAAAGAACCTTACAAACGTTCATATTAAGTTTGGTGACGTCGTTTAGATAAAAGTGTCAGCTCTTCTAGACCTGACAACTTGAATTGTTGACCGGATAAATCCTTTATGGTTGTTCTCCGTAAGCCACTTTGTATCTGCTAAATGATTACATCTAAAACCTTTCAATACTCAACCAAAATACACATCCAGATCTTTCCAAAAGTTGTCTCGTCCATTCCAAGAAACATTCAGATTCTTTAGGATAAACTTTGAGGTTAAAGCATTGAAGAGCAAGCAGAAGAAATATTATATTATCAATGCTCTATGCAAAGAGATTTCTGGATAACAGAGGACCACAACAAACGCAATGTCCCCAGGCTTTGATGTCTATTAGTATGTCCCGGTATTGCAAATGTCCACTAACTGCTGTCAAGTGAAGACTTTCAAATCTTTAGTTCGGTTTCTAAAGACCCCACACCATAGCGCAACCACTTAAACAACTATCTCTGTCTGAAGCCGTAGACACTCTCTCACACACAAGACATCACTGGCACAGTCCTACAACTCTTCATAACTTCACTATTGATGACCGTCTGTGTATGTGTGTGGGTCACTGTGTGTCCGCCTTTTCCTGGGGGCAGAGGACCCACAGTGGACCTCATTGTGTAGGCTACTGGAACCCATGAGGAAGATGAGGTCCGAGAGGGTGTCTGTGTCTAATGCCCGTCTCATTCACACAGACCTTCTAATCAATGCAGCTTTGTGTTGTCTATTAATGAAGGGCCAAGAATGTTCCTCAGATATCCTGAACACAAAACGCGGCAATGTGTCGAATCTTATGTAAGTGATGGATGTTGGAAAAGCGCATTGCTGTTTACGGCTATTTATTTGTCCCATGCAATATGATGCCCTTACTGCTCTCAATGTGAGGTAGATGTTCATACAGAGAGCTTGATTGTGTTCATGTGCTTGTCTTTGTCGTGAGACAGAAGGATGTAATTACAAATAGCAGGATGTGACTTCATTTAAGTCACGATTTAAACTTTACCACACACATACACTTACAGATGTTTTACACTGTTAGCTTATCAAACAGGACTCGTCATGTGTGTTATATTAGCTCACCTTGAGCAAAAGTAAGGCTATGAAATGTTCCATATGTGACCCAGGACCACAAAACCAGTCATAAGTAGCTCTGGTATATTTGTAGCAATAGCCAGCAATACCTTGCATGGATCAAAATTATCGATTGTTTTATGCCAACAAATCATTAGGCCAGAAACATTATTAGAATAAGAACATGAATCTAAAGGTTTACAGTTATTTCATTTTATTGCATGCACAACCTGCACAAACCTTTTAAGCTGCAAATTCACACAATATCAAGACCTTTTCGCAAGGTACAACCACACACCAATTCTATTATGAGGGACAAAATATATATAAATTAATATATATATTAATTTACTGATCTGTCTTCAGTACACATGATGGTAAAGTTCAGTGTGAGAGGAACTTTTGAGGAACTTTCAGTCATCTTACAGCCAATATGACATCACTGTGATGACACCATGAACACATGTGACTATAACACGATGTCAGCACTGATCTATAACATATAAGAGCGCTCTCTGAACTACTGTATGACCCATGTGAAGATCAGATTCACACACACAGCTACAAGTGACAACTCATTTCATTGATCTATTGATGATCCTTTGACACTTAAGAGGCTGTTTACACTTGGCATTAACATGCGTTTTCGTCGATCGGATCACAAGTGGACGACGTTAATGCCAGGTGTAAACAGTGTTCAAAAAGTTTTGAGCTCGTCCACTTTCGACCACTTTCAACCACATCCAGAGGTAGTCGAAACCCCTTTCGATCGGATGGCTTTGGAGTTGCGGAACGCACATGTGGTTGAATGTGTTCGAACAGCCACACGTGACCGCCTTCTCTCCGCCCATTTATCTAATCTGAGGTATTAAACACAAGTTTTACGTCTTTTTTGACTTCTGGCGTGAACATACGGTGAACAGCGCTATTTGTAGCCATTCGTTGATAAAACTAAGCGGCTGATATCCGTAGTTTCGTTTTGAAAGTGTGAAAGTTGCGCGATCGTATTTCATCAACTGCGCTGAAAATTCAGAGAAAGCTCTTACATACACACATACAAAACACTTGCATCATGTTTACTTGCTAAACAGGCAGCGGACTCCGACATAATATTAGTTTGCGTCCATATAAACTCATCTTGCCCATCGTCTCACAGACCACCCCCTCACAGTATTCAGCACAGAAGCGGTCGAAAGTGGACAAAAGAGACGGATTTAAATACCAGGTGTAAACGTAATGTGTCTCTCTCGTCCACTTGTGATCCGATCGATGAAAACACATATTAATACCAAGTGTAAACAGCCTCTAAGATTTAGTCTGGATCATAATGACCCCCTGGGGCAGCTTATCTTTTGGGGTCAACATCCTGTTGTGTATTATGCAAACTGAAATTCAGCTGTTTTCGTGCATTGAGCATGAATGTCTTTTTCGTGACACTTGCACAAATTTCTATAAATAGTTTCTTGTGTCTGTGGCACAACTTTATTTTTCGTTTCATTTTATGTATTGTTTTCTTATTGTCTTTCCTATTTTCTTACCATTGTCGCTTGGGGTTGGGGAATCACTTTCTGTTACATTTTTAAGGAGGTCGCACACCGGACGCGCATCTCAGCGCCGCGCCATTCAAAAAAAAATCGAACACATTGTTTTTTATGACTATACGCACACCGACAGCTATGACTCAGAAAGTTGCTCAAATCCCTGTCGTGCGTGTAGCTGGGTGCTGCGGACAGGTGCCACTTGTCGTCGCCAGTGTGCGTATACTCATAGAAATCAATGTGTTCGATTTTTTTAGAACGGAGCGGCGCAGCGCTGAGCTGTGCGACCCCCTTAACCCCAACTCCACGCGAGAATAGTTTTAAAAGCGGAAGAAAAACATGTAGAAACCAATACATAAAAGTACATCTTAACCCAAACCCCAAATCTAACCCCAAGCGACAATGACTTAAAGATACGGTGGAAAATGATAAAACAATACATAAAATGACACAAAAAACAAAGTCGTGCCACGGACATAAGAAACTATTTATAGAAATTGGTGGGAGTGTCACGAAAAAGACATTCGTGCTCAAGGCACGAAAAAGCTACATTTCGTGCCATAGACACAAATTAATTAATAAAATTTTGCGTGACTATAACATGACTTTCTGTGAGATCATGTTGGTATAATGGTGCATATTTAAAATTTTTCAAACTATTTAAACATTATTTCTCATTTTAATCACAACATTTAATTATATAAATATAACCATTTATATGTTAATATAAAATAAATATAAATGAGGCAAATGGTTTCTGATCCTGCCCATACCCAAAACTAAACATTTTAGAGTGGCATTTTATAGTGGCCAACCTAAGTCACACCTGTGCAATAATCAGCATCTTGATATGCCACGATCTGTGAGGTGGATGGATTAAGGAGAAGATTAAGACAGATTTGTGAACAATATTTGAGAAAAATAGGCCTTTTGTGTATATAGAAAAGAGTTTTAACAATTGTGTTGCGTTTATAATTTTGTTCAGTGTATTTCATATTTTTGCACATCTTACTATTTTACTTTTGACTCATTATCATCTCTTCAAATGTTGCATGATAGAGTAACCATACGCCATTTCCAACACATCACCTCTGACTTACAGCATAAAGTACATTGATAGTCAACTTTTTTGCCATTTTTTCTAATGCATTACAGTAAAATGTCCCCTTACCTTAAATGGAAACATAGTGAAATCGAGTTTTTAGGCTGGGAAGACACTCCTCTTCACTGTCTAATGAATTACAGTATTGACTCAAAGCTCCTGCTGTTCATGTTCAATGTCACAGCCAGTATCCCAGTCTGTCTGACCACATTTTTTGATTACACTCAGCCATTTTCCAGACATCCAAAGAGCTCTGACCTTACTCTGACTCTCAAAGTCCACTCAATAACAAATTCATTTCACAAGCCAGTCTGAAATTTCTCTTCCGGACCCTTCAGAACATATGCAAACATGACCCACAGCGTCTCTCACACGCTCTTAACGCTGACACCAGAGAAAGACTTAGTGGTGATCCTGACCTAAAGCCTCTTTCCTTTACTGACAAACATCAGTCACCCAATCTGCTGTGGGATTGCTCAACTTCAAGTCTTTATGATAATCTAGTCCCTAGATGTGACTCAGTAACCATCCTTTAATGCAATTCTACAGCTTTTCCTACTTTAAGCAAACATCATATATGTCTAATCAGTTTGAAATGTAACAGCACAACAAGCCACATTCATGTCTGTATATAGGACAAACAGTGTAGGATTAGTCACACACCAATGTTAAATACTAAAACGTTATTTTGAACAATAGTAAGTGTCATGCATTTGAATGTCTATGTGACGCCCTTTCAAATCACATACAATAGATGATGGAAAGACTTTGATCGTGAATCGTGATATTTACTGTACAGTCAAGTGTATGCTGTCTCTCTGACATTGCCATGACATCACTTACTGTTAGATTAATCTCCATCTGTTTAACACCAGCCTGTCCCACATGACCAGGGTAGGTGGGGTAATATTTACATTGGCACATACACAGACACACTGCACATTTTGCCAACAAAGATCTCACTGTTTTCACTTGAGATCAGCTTAAATGTGCCAACTGTCAACAAAAAGTACAATGACAACTTTTCCTGAAGATATTCTTATTTTTTGAAATTGATATTTTGTCTTAATACTCCTACTGGAAAAAAACAGCTAAGACCAGCATAAGCTGGTAGCTGGTTTTAGCTGGTTTAAGGTGGCAGTAGCTGGTTTAAGCTGGTCCTCCCAGCCTGGCAAACCAGCTTAAAAGGTGACCAAAACACAGCTAGTCCAGCTTAAAGAGTAACCAAAACACAGCTAGACCAGCTTGCTACACCAGCAATACCAGCTAAAACCAAGCTGGGAGACCAGCTTATGCTGGTCTTAGCTGGATTTTAAAAATAACCGTGTCCGTGTGGACTAGGCCTTAGAGTGGCCTTTTATTCCGGCCAACCTAAGGCACACCTGTGCAATAGTCATGCTGTCTAATCAGTATAAATGTTTTGGTTTTGCTGAACACAAAGGAATTGTAATCAAGCAGGAAACAGGAGCACCGTTGACTTTCAAAGTAGGAAAGAAAACTACT
Source organism: Misgurnus anguillicaudatus (assembly GCF_027580225.2). Lineage (NCBI taxonomy): Eukaryota > Metazoa > Chordata > Actinopteri > Cypriniformes > Cobitidae > Misgurnus > Misgurnus anguillicaudatus. Next base: position 30,770,484 of record NC_073351.2, on the reverse strand, counting down.
ATGGAAGTCAATGGTGCTCAAAAAAGATTTGGTTACAAACATTGCTTAAATATCTTCCTTTGTGTACAACAGAACAAATAAATTGATAGAGGTTTGTAACAACATGAGGGTGAGTAAATGATGACAGATATTTCCTTTTTGGGTGAACTATATTTTTAAAATCAATACTGCTGTTATTTTTTATTGAAGAGGTAAGGACAATATTTTCAGCCTTAACCCATATCTTTCATCTTTGACAGTGTGCTCTTTCTTTCTCCTCCCTCTTTCTCTCTTTCAGCTTGCATGTCTAACAGCAGGATTAATCTTAAGAGGGACTCCACTTTAACCCCATAAATAGTCTTTAGGTCAAGAAACTAAACCAAAGACTACAAAGCTTTCACTTATCTCTGTGGTTCATAACCAATACGACAAACTACTGGACACTTGTTCTTTGCATCAATACTGTTTTATTTTCATTATATTATGCACAACCAAAATGCACATTTTAAGTGATCCACCAGACAAAAAATAACAACACGTACCAAAGCTGAACATTTGACATTGAGGCTTGTGTTAGTGTGTGTGTGTGTGTGTGTGTGTGTGTGTGTGTGTGTGTGTATACACTGGCCTGGCTGAATTTGTGAGAGAGACAAAATCTCCACATGTCAAAAAGCATCTTTTTATATTTTATGTGGCTATCATTAGTAAAATAATTTTGGTTAAACTTTATTCTAATGGTCTCCATTTCCAACTTGATCTCGTGAGAATACGTGTGTGTGTTACAGTACGTAAAGTGTGGTTGTACCACACGTCACATACCTGTACATTTACATCGAGGGGCAACTTTCTATCTCTTGGAAGTGACTTAAACTGCAATTCATTAACGGGACGCTATAGACTAGCTTCAAAAGGGAGTCAATCCCCATAGACCTCCTAATTTAGGTCCATCCACATCCCGTTTTTGGAGATGTGCGGTGATGCGCTGCCAAGATGGCAACAGCAGGTTTCGCCAACTATTGGCTTCAAAAAAGTTCTTAACAAACTTATGGGTGACATTACGGACACTACATCCATATTTTTACAGTCTATGGTTTTCATACACGGGTGATTCTCACGAAAACTTGGTTTTAAAAATGTCAAGCATGAAAATGTAAAAATTGCTTAAATTTACTTTTTTTCCCACCAGACATTGAAAAACAAAGTCTGGAGTAAATGGGACCATTAATTTAAAAACTTTTACTTATCATTTAACACTTTTTGTAACATAATTTAAAAAATTAGTCCTAAAAAATCTCATTACCGCAACAGTCAGAAAACATCAACACTGCCATATTTTCAAAATGACATGACAAACCTGAAGGAACATAATTTGGAGATTCTGCACATGCATTTAAAATCAAAGTATTATGCTTCTATTAATTAAATTAACATTTAATAAGCATCTGTTGTGGTAATGATAATCAAAATGTCGTGTAAGCATTCTGACAAGACAATATTTCAAATTAACTGTAAAAAAATGATCTTACCTGGTAGCCATCTTGAAGTAACTGGTCCATGTGCTTGGTCACTCAAAATCAAACTTTATTAAAATTCTGTATGTGTGCTTAAACTGTTCTCAAAAAGTGTTGCGGAGGATGAGAACATCAGGCATGGACACATCATTTTCCTAATTTTTCTTCATTATTATTATACATGAATATTCAGTAAATATTTTTTCTGTCATCTAAAGTAGTCTAGCAAAACATCCATTTATTTTTTGTCTTAATATTTTTGTGTTAATTTGATTAAATTACAACATAACGCATGTTCAAACACAGCCGGACACATTGCGGTAATGAGAATTTCAGCAGAAAATGAGATAAAATTTCCAATTATAAATTCGTATGTTGAAATCACACATTGTGCAAGGTAGAACACATTATTGTGTTAATTCTGATGCTTTTTAATGTTACTATATTACACATTTTAAAGCTAAAATCATTAGTGCCGTGGTGTTTCAATGGTTTCGTGAGAATCACCCACACACTGAAACATATAATATCGACGTAATGACTAATTTGTTAATTATTTACGTATTAACAGCTTTAAAGACATACAGATTTGTACGTATTCATATTCATAATAAAAAAGTGAGCATTAGCGTTTCTTAATCATATTAATGGCATGTTTTTAATTGTATTTTCTGACTTATTTATTTAAGACAGTTTACTCATTTACCTAATGAAATGTTCATGACTTTTAGATAACTATATTTAAAAACTTTAAAAATGAATAACATTTCTGTAATCACTTAACCATTTTCCATGGCATTTAGTTTAGTTATAGTAGTTATACAGTAAAGATAAGTAAAATAGTTAATAGTTTTTACTCTTTTGTTTTTATTTTTTGTTTCTTTGTACTTTTTGTCTCTCACTTTTTCTTTTAGTCTCTGAATGAAAAAAGTCATCCTCTACTCTTCCATCTGAGTCAGCGCTGCCTCTCTGGCCTACATACAGTGTTCATTTTTTCTCTATTTAAGACACACAGATACACTGGAAGCTTGCGCATGAAATATTCTGATAAAGACGCAGTAGTCTGAGTCACGAATCAGCATTTTCTAGCCTACTAAACTCAAATGGATTCAGGAACGCACATACACGCCTACTCTGTGATACTGCAAAGATCCTGGATTTGGGTAAAGGTTTTATGAGGATTCTTCGCATTAAAGTCATAGCAGGAACAGTTCACGTCAACCCACATGAGATCCTAAGACTACTTAAACACATGGCAGATTCTTCATACAACACTTCTTACTGGTTTTTACGGCTGCATAACAACTAATCGCAACTAATCGTTTGCAGAATGAAAGTTTTATTTACATCATATACGTATGTGTGTATTGTGTTTAATAATAATGTATATATTAATAAACATGTATAATTTTAGGGAAATAAAACGTGTATATATTGTAGGGCTGTCAAAAGATTCATCGTGATTAATCGCATACAAATCAAAAGATAGTTTTTAAATAACATATGTGTGTGTACTGTGTATAATTATTATTTATAAAAACACACACAATCATGTATATATTTAAGAAAAATTACACACACACGATATGTAAACACAAACGTTTATTTTGGATGCGATTAATCGCGATTAACCTTTTGACAGCCCTAATAGTAAGTATTCATATTTATAAATAATATAAATTTTAATTTAATAAATATATACTTGCATCTGTGTTTATATATACAAAATTAATACACACACATTTATGATGTATTATTCTGCAAACGATTAGTTGCGATTAGTTGTAATGCAGCCCTACTGGTGTTGTGACTGTTACCAAACAGTGAAAGTTCGAGTCAAGACCGATTCCAGATATAGTTGGTTGTGGACTTAAAACGCTATTTTTATTTTACACTTTTTTACACTTGTCATTTATACTCCTACATACTTGGTTATTACTGCAAACCACAGAAAAAAACCCAAGTAACTCTTAAATTTAGGATATGTAAAAACATCACAATGATGATACACTTGACTGCATGACTTCTCGTGTGTAGGTGCAGTGGAGTGTGTGTGTGTGCTCATGCGATCTTTAACTCTTACATTTAAGCGACACTCTGTATCACAAATCAATTTCATGCATGAGGAGAGACAAAAATCCACTTCAGTGTAATCACCCTAAGCGTGTGTGTAAAGATTTGTCTGTTTGACTCCATCTATAAAACTCAATGAGAAAACCAAGCAACACACTCACGTGTAAAATATTCAATCATTACTTAATGCCATCGAGTCAACAGACAAACACCAGTGAGCATATTTACACTTCATTTCATTCAATCAGATCAGCATTGTAGTGGACTGAGATTCCTACCTCAACCAGATTTGTAAAGACCATTACACCTCTCCCATGTGCACTTAACTACACATTTGTTTAAAAGAACCAAAACTAATATTGTAGCTGTTGTTTGGAAAATTGGTTGTGGTGTAGTAAACTTTACACAGCTACTGTATGTATCAAATCCTAAAAAATGCCTGACCAAATGCATACTGTATACTTCCTATAACTCTCCTCTCTGGATCCAGAAAAACAAGCAGTGATCATGAGAATGATTATACTGTATGTAAATAGTTATTTACACATAATAATGACAGGAACATAGCAACGGGTATTTAGTATGGGTGCAAAAAATACAAACGGGTATCCAAAACAGTTCTGATCCTATTTAATTACTGTTTTCATTCATTTATCTCACATCGTAAAATATCAAAACTTGTACCTCCGGTTTGACTTATGATAAATAATAGTTAATCTGGCACCGCTCATGCCTTTAACAACCAGTAAATACAGATTCTCATATGCGTTTCAAATTTGGAGGAATATGGCCAACAGCAAAGTTTAATTGTTTGTTTTTTCTTGTTTTCTTTCCCAACATAACTGTTCACAGGTTCTCAACCATCTTATGTAAGACAGGGTGCTCTCTAAATGTTGTAGCAATGTATGCATTGAAAGGCATCTTCTAGAGAGATAGATAGATAGATAGATAGATAGATAGATAGATAGATAGATAGATAGATAGATAGATAGATAGATAGATAGATAGATAGATAGATAGATAGATAGATAGATAGATAGATAGATAGATAGATAGATAGATAGATAGATAGACAGATAGATAGACTGCAAAAAAATGATTTTCAAGAAAATTTTTTTTAGTATTTTTGTCTTGTTTTCAGTAAAAATATCTTATATTAAGATGCTTTTTCTTGATGAGCAAAACTACCCAAGAAAATAAGTCTAGTTTTTAGACCAAAAAATATCAAATTTCAGTGATTTAGTGCATGAAACAAGCAAAAAAATCTGCCACTGAGGTAAGCAAAAAAAATCTTTACTAAATTCAAGAAAAATTCAAGAAATTTGATATTTTTGGTGTAAAAACTAGAATTATTTTCTTAGGTCGTTTTGCTTATCAAGAAAAAGCATCTAAATGTAAAAATGTTAAGATATTTTACTGAAAACAAGACAAAATACGATTTTTTCTTGACAATATTTTTTTTGCAATGTAGATATATCTGTTTAGCATTGAAGGTAATATAGTCCATGCAAAACGCAGGGTCCTCTCCCCAGAACATGTTTTTTAAAGATAATCTCCTGAAAAAAGACCACTGCAGCACTTGTTTAACTGTTATGCTGCATTCACACCAAACGCAAATAGAGCATCTGGTGCAAATTATTTCAATGTTAAGTTAATGTAAAGACGCATTTACGCGTGTCTTGAGGTCTTGCGGTGTGAATGAGCCGTTTAGCACGGCGCGGTAGACACAAATTGACGCGCGAATGAACTTTGGCGGAAAATCATGCCACGTTAACCAATCAGGAGCTTGCTCTAGTAGTGACGTGATTACAGAAAGAGAGCAGAGTCGCAAAAGCCCCTCCCATAATGTGAATTTCTGTGTGAATGTCTCGAATGACTAGAATTTCACACGCGGCTTTCACGAATGAAGCGGGTAAACTCAAAATGCATCCAACTACGCACGAATAGCGTATTTTTGCTATAAATTAATGGAATCGATTTGTAATCACATCAAGGAAGTGCTTGATGCATCGTCAATTTTTTTTTTGCTGTATCGCATCAGTTTGTATCAAATCGTGAAGTCCGATTTACACCCCCAATATATATATATAAAATATATTATAATATATTATAAATATATATGTATATATATTATAGCAATGTATGCTTTAATACATACATACAATTTTTTGCTTAATTTTTTTTATTTTGACCCATATAATGTATTGTTGGCTATTGTTACAAATATACCCGTGCGACTGTTTTGTGGTCCAGGGTCACATATAAAGAAATTATGTATAATTATGTACATTTAATTTATTAAATATAATTTATATAAACATTATAATTGACCTCTTTTCATTTTGCTATTGTATCATGACATCAAGTCTAAGGCACACATAATCTGTGACCTAACACAGAAACCTTATAATCATCATCATAAACTCTTAAAGTGTCTGGTGTCACTTTATACAGTCACATGAAAACAGTCTCGTCTCCGCCCACTATAGCTCATTATCTCCACTCAGTACTCTTCTCTCCATCTGTCCTTCTCACACGGGTTTTAATGAGCAGGTTCAGGTGCGTGATGGAGGATTGGGTCCATTAGTGTCTGCCTTAGCTTCTCTGCTGAGCTGTCTGAACGGGGATAATAAAAGACTGTGGCGAACATCAAATGCTAACATTTCATCCACAGCACCGCCTTAAGGCCTCAGAGAGAGAGAGAGAGAGAGAGAGAGAGAGACCACTTTTGGCCATGTGTTATAAAAAACTACTTTATTTCTGTCTGTCCTTTAAGCTTGACAATATGACACTTGTCATTTTGTACAAAAAAAGAGAAAGATGAGAGAGTAAGAAATACAGCAGAAGTAAAAGAGACCACAAGACAGATTTAAAACCAGCTAGGAAAATGTCTCCATGCATCACTACGCAGGCGGCCTGGACTTGTCTAGCATTACCATATTTCAATTTCAACGACTCTCTCTGAAGGCCAGTGGGGTGTCCCATCTGAAAATGATCACCTCAGGGACCTGCCAATCAAATCTCCAGGTGATCTGTATCGAGTCCCCTGCAGGCGACACCCACTCACATGCACACATTATAGAGTAACAAGCAATGAGCGAGAGGCATGAATAAATGTGCGTAGACACAAAGAACGATCTGGAGAAGGGGGGGTCTTATACACCCCGCCCCAACTCACAATAGCCTTTAATAAAATCTTACCTAATCCCCTACAATACACACACACAGACATTGTGTCAAAGCTCACTGTAAAATAACAGGATTTTACCAGTACAATTGCTATGTTTAACTTAAAATTATGCAAATATAACCTTAATATCGACTGGGTAAGGTCATGTCAAAGATTGAAATCAGTGTGAAATCAATGACTTAAATCAAACTTTGATGCTCCTAATCTCATTTCTCGACAACTGAATTGACACACTGTGTGCATTTGTGTGTATGTGTGTGTGTGTGCGTGCGAGGGGTTAAGGTACACTGTAAAAAAATTCCGTAGAAATTGCAGCTGGGTTGCCGGTAATTTACCGTAGATTTACATTTATGTTATTTACTGGCAAGAGTTTGTTCAAAGTTAAATAAACATTAAACATTTACAAGTCTTTGTCTTTACAGAGTAAAACTAAAAAAACAGCATCAAGCAAAACATTCTGGGAAACAAAATCTGAAGCAAAAAACAGAAAAAGGTTGATGATGATTTCTGATTCCCAGAATGCTTTGCATGAGGCTGTTATTGTATAGTTTTATTCTGTAAAGATAAAGACTTGTTAATATTAAACATTTATTTAACTTTGAACAAACTCTTGCCAGTAAATAACATAAATGTAAATCTACGGTAAATTACCGGCAACCCAGCTGCAATGACATTGAAATTTCTACGGATTTTTTTTACAGTGTAGCACAAGCAGTGCCTGCAGTAATTATTAATCATGGTGCATCTCACAGACATACGCTACACCATGACAGCTGTACCGGGACAGAGAGGGCATCAATTACACACACACTACTGCTTATCCCTTTACACTCTTGTTTTGTAAGTGTGCACACACATATACACACACACTTGAAGTGATTTATGAGGTTGCGTCTCGGTTAGACCTTCTATAAAACTCATCTTTTAGGGTTAATGAATAAAACAAAAGTCACTGTTAAAGAGATACGACCCTAACATCTCCTGTCTTTCTCTCTTATACACACACATGCTCAGCATCAGGCATTAAAATGATAGATGAGCTATTAGTTGTCTGTGTGCATGCGTGCAAATTAATCCTTTAGTAACGATGCAAATTATTTTATGTACGGCTTTAAAGTATATCAATATTAGGAAAAATGGTTTTATTATCAAAAACATTGCTGGATTATAATTTTTCCTATTTGTGTTTAAACTGAACTTTAAGTGGCACTAAATCTCTGGAGGGTCATCAGTCAGCTGACCCTGCGTTTGACCTCCACCCTGATCGCAGACCAGCAGTCTGTGTCAGCAATTTAGGAACATCCTTATGTTGGTTCACTCAAGATGGATAGATGAAAGTCTGGCCATGCATTAACAAGACCCTATGATACTGTACTGTAAAACTGCAGTGAAAAAAATTATTCATTGAATTTAATCAATTTTTTAAGGTAAGAAGTGGTTGCAATCAATTTATTTAAGCTACATTTAAACAAAAGTTTTATATTTTATTTTACGTTACTAATCTTTTTTGTTTAAATGTAGCTTAAATAAATTGATTGCAACCACTTCTTACCTTAAAAAAATTGATTAAATTCAATGAATCATTTTTTTCAGTGTGTATGTGATCAATAAGCACTGCAAAAATGACTTTCTTACTTAGTGTTTTTGTCTTGTTTTCAGTAAAAATATCACTTGATGAGCAAAACAACCCAAGAAAATAAGTCTAGTTTTTAGACCATAAATATCAAATTTCAGTGATTTTGTGCATAAAACAATTTAGGAAAATGTTTCTTTAATTTTTCTTGAATTTAGTATTTAAGAGAAATGTTCAAGACCTTTTTGCTTACCCCATTGGCAGATTTTTTAATGCACAAAATTACTTAAATTTGATATTTTTGGTCTAAAAACTAAACTTATTTTCTTGTGTCGTTTTGCTCATCATTTTTTCTTGAAAATTATTTTTTGCAGTGTATATATTTTCTTGATGAGCAAAATTACCTTACAAAATAAGTCTAGTTTTCAAGCAAAAAATATCATTTTTTTTTTCTTAAACACATAATAAAAAAAAAATTAAGAAATATTTGCTTATTTTAAGCACAAATTCACTTAAAGGGGCCATGGCACAAGACTTTTTTAAGATGTCAAATAAATATTTGGTGTCCCCAGAGCACATATGCGAAGTTTCAGCTCAAAACACCATATAATAATTTATTATAACATAAGAAAATTGCCACTTTGTAGGTGCGTGCAAAAATGTGCCATTTTGGACGTGTCCTTTAAAATGCAAATGAGCTGATGAAATTCAAATACTGATCACAAAGATGGTGGTTTGTTGCAATTAAAACTCAATTGTGCTTTTCTCTGCACTAAATGGCAGTGCTCCGGCTGGATAGTGCAGATTAAGGGGTGGTATTATTCTCATAAGATCTCCTTATGACATCATAAGGAAAGCCAAATTTCACCTATTTTTTCATGTGCTTGCAGAGAATGGTTCACCAAAACCAAGCTACTGGGTTGATCTTTTACACATTTTCTAGATTGATAGAAGCACTGGGGACCTAATCAAAACACTTAAACATGGAAAAAGTCAGATTTTCATGCCATGGCCCCTTTAAATTTGATATTTTTTGTCTAAAAACTAGACTTATTTTCTTAGGTCATTTTGCTCATTTAAGACAATGCATCTTGATTTAAGAAGTATTGTACTAAAAACAAGACAAAAATACTAAGTAAGGAAGTCAGTGTGGTAACATGCGTTTCACATTAACTTAGTAAAACTTTTTTTTTTAATTTATCAAATAAGATTTAAATAATAAGTTGAAATGACATATACAGTCAATTTAATAATAGTTAAAAATTTTAAGTGCCCATTAAATATAAACAAACAATTCTTATTTTAATGCAGTATTGCAGTGTTCGTTATAAATAATTTATCTGTGTGGGTCATTATTTTTATAAAAATTCATGTGCTTTAAACTTTAATCAAAATCTAAAAATGTACTTCTGCCCTCTTGTGCCGATCCCTCTCTGATGTTGTCAGCTAGAAGGCTTGGGCGGAGAACGCTTTATCCCCGCCCCCTCCAACTGTCAGACTGCTACGAGTTCCATTTCTGAATGAAACGCCTACTTTTCTATAAATACGGCACAATACGGAAGTCGATCGCAACTTCCTGTTTACATGGACTTTAAAGCAGCAAAAAATTTTATAAGGTATACAATTTTTTTGCAAAATGATAAAATCTATATATTTTATTATTTTTTAAACAAATTATAAAAAATTGGAAAGGATATTTGAAGAGTTTCGTTGCAAAACGAGATAACCACCGTTTTTTAATTGTTCAGAAATCTTGTTTTTTGGTTGTGCATTCCAATTAATTTCAATTCAACTGCAGTTGGTTTGTTTTGATTTAAACCTTCATAACTTAAAAAATACAGCTAAGTAGCAACATAAAACAAAATAATAACATGATAACATAATAATAAACATGTTTTGAGAAAAATGTTAAAAATGGATTTATCTCGTTTTGCAACGAAACTCTTCATTTTGTGTATACCAATTAGTATTAATAATAAGTATTATTTAACCATGCACTCTTAAACGTTTAAAACTATAGTACAGTAAATTTTTTGTTGCATTATATTACAGGTACCATTTTGAAACCAAATGGTAAACAGTGAAAATAATAGTAACTTAGATACTGTGAATACTGAACAATGCAGTATAAAGATACCTAGTGTGTGGAAGTCTGTATTTGCCTGTGTACCTCTCAAATGCCCTCTCCTGGTTACTCACACGGTCAGACTGAATGTAGGTCATATTCACAGCTACTGTTCACTAATGCTTAGTGTTTCGGAGGCTAAAATCAGTAACTACACTCCTCAGTACTTATTTGTCTAGTAATAACATCAGTTTTGCTTATCTCTCAATTGTGCCTGTATACAGAGTCAGCCACTGTGTCCTACAGCATGTGTGTTTGTGTCTCTGTACAGCTTTGCTCATGGCAAGGACAAAAACATTATACTGTACAGTATGTTAGTATAAGATTACCATCCACTCTCCCAGTGGAGTGTAAATTAGAATTATGAGGATAAAAGAGAAAAACAGACTGTTATTTTTGTACCTTTTGCCGCTCATCTACAAAAATTAACCAGTTTGTCAGGCTTAAATTCCCACAGCTCCCTACATCACATACTTTGATCAAACATGACAGCATGCACCTGCCACATTAGCTCTCACATCAGGAACAGAGGATTATAGGTTAGGATTAAACACACAGGCTACGTCCTAACACAATCCTCCCAAATGCATCACACTTTTATAGTCTAGACAGCGCTAGATTAACTTAAGAGACACTTTTGCTTAAGTTTCCTACTTTCTCTTCTCAGAAAACCCCCCAGTAATCTCAAGTGTCCCGGTTTCACAGACAAGGCTTAAGTTTTGCCCAGACTAAAATGAATGTTTGAGCTGTTTTAATTAACATATTAAAATATGTCAGTGCCAGTGTTTTGTCTCAAGATGCACATCAGGAATGTTTTTTATAAAAGCAACCTAAATATCCTAATTTAACCCAGGCATAGTCCTGCCTTAAGCTAAGCCTTGTCTGTACCCTAGGGTTTAAGAGATCTCAGTGCCTGCTAAACCAAACTATACAATCAAATGTCAGCAGTCTCAATATATTAAACTTTGTATTACATTCTCCAAGATTAAATTTCCTTTGTTCTTGCAATGTACACCATCATTGTTGAAATCATGGTGCAATCTACATCAATCTCTAATTCGGCATGAACCTTACTGTGGGTTCACACCAGACGCGAGTTCAACGATTTGTGCGAGTAGATTACATACAAAGTCAATGTAAAGACGTGATCAGATACTTCCTCACCTGGGACAATGCGAATGACGCTATATGGGTTTGCAGAGAAAACACGCACTATTTGCCTGAAACGTGTCTTAGGCCAAGTTGAAATATTCAACTTGAGCAAAAAATTCCCATTACACAAAGTTAAATCCCGCGATTAATCTAAAGCGAGTAACGCGATGTCACGCGTTTGGTGTGTACGTAGCATTACTGTGGGTTCACACCAGGCGCGAGTTCAACGATTTGCGCGAGTAGATTACATACAAAGACAATGCAAAGACGCGATCAGTTGCATCCTCAGGTGGGGCAAAGCGAATGACACGGTATGGGCGGCGCGTTTGCCACGAAAACATGCGCTATTCGCCTCAAACGCATCTTCACCCAAGTTGAAAATATTCAACTTCTGCGAAAAATTCCCATTACACAAAGTTAAATCCCGCGATTAATCTAAAGCGAGTAACGCAATGTCCCGCGTTTGTTGTGTACGCAGCATTACTGTGGGTTCACACCAGACGCGAGTTCAACGATTTGCGCGAGTAGATTACATACAAAGACAATGCAAAGACGCGATCAGTTGCATCCTCAGGTGGGGCAAAGCGAATGACACGGTATGGGCGGCGCGTTTGCCACGAAAACATGCGCTATTCGCCTCAAACGCATCTTCACCCAAGTTGAAAATATTCAACTTCTGCGAAAAAATTCCCATTACACAAAGTTAAATCCCGCAATTAATCTAAAGCGAGTAACGCCATGTCCCGCGTTTGTTGTGTACGCAGCATTTCTGTGGGTTCACACCAGACGCGAGTTCAACGATATGCACGAGTAGATTACATACAAAGTCAATGCAAAGACGCGATCAGACGCGTCCTGCGTGGGATGATGCAAATGACGCGGTATGGGGGGCGTGTTTGCCGCGAAAACACGCGCTATTCGCCTCAAACGCATCTTCGTCCAAGTTGAAAATATTCAACTCGAGCGAAAAATTCCCATGACACAAAATTTCATCCTGGCGAGTAATCTAGAGCGCCACGTTTGGTGTGTACGTAGCATTAATGTGTAGCCAAACATTTACCAAAAATATTGTTTAGGTCTTCTAAGTTATCAAGCAACATCTGCGCAATAACACATTTCCTATGGGATGCTATGTAGGTTAAGCTGGAAAAGGCAGGTTATCCAAACCCAGAGACTTTAACATTTGGTTTTACGGGGGTTTGAAGTGATTTAGGACAGATCAATAAGCTTATGCTTCTTTAATGTCTGACATTTTTATTGTCAAAGATAAAAACCCTTTCTTTTAAAAAATAGGTCAGCACGGATGTTTGTGTTGGAGTGAGTGTGTGTCTTGGACCTCTGATGTCAGGATGTATAAAACTGTATGTGTGTGTGTGTGTGTGTGTGTGTGTGTGTGTGTGTGTGTGTGCATGTTGTTTTCTTCTTTTGGTCCTTAAAATAGAGGGATACATTCATGAAGATATGAGTGGTAGTGCTCTCAGGGACATACGAACACACAGAGGCACACAACAAGAATAGATGCACTTGATTTCTCAAGTTGCTAAATGTGGGTCACTCTCATTAAACAGAATTATAGGCTAAATGTATCTGTATGGTCTTTAGAGAGACCCCTGACTGCTATATAGGAAACAAAGAGAGAGAGATAGAGAAAATTGAAAGAGAAAAAAAGAGGTTTTAGCTGTCCTCTTTTAGTCAAGCTAATGGCCACAGTGCTTTAAAGACCTTTCTTGTATTCGCCAGATAAGGGAACCACACACAAGCACGCACACGCACATACACACACACAATTTAAAAATGCTGGGTTGATCCAACTCATGGTTGGGTAAAATCAAAGTACCTTTGGATATTTTTAAAATGTTACTGCAAATTAGTTTTTAAGTTCTTTGGCTTCATCCATCTTTGCTTTTCAAAAGAGAAAAAGGTCACGCTGTGACGTACCGGTTTTCTACTGGTCACATATCTCCACATAATATGAATTCCACTTGAACAACTTGAACTTTGGTATGCAGCAAAATATCTGTGCACTAGCATGCGTTTTTGGTCTGATGCATTCGCATGCATATGAATGGAAAAGTGTATGTGACCGCCCCTTTAGGGAATTGGTGCCACTACACTGCCATGTTTGCAACACCTTGGGTAGTTATTTCAGATATTCCAGATTAAAGTCATATCAACTTGAATAGGAAACACAGATACCTCTAAAATCACACGTTAAAATCAATTAAACAACCTATTTCTGACCAACAATTAAACCTGACATCAACTGTACCATATCATTTGTTTCTTAAGCTCAAACTGCACTAAAAACTTTAAGGTTGTTTTAGCTACGCATACGCACAGGTTGCCAAGCCCCTCCCCCAGAAAACCATTTGTCTTTATTGATCGATGATTGGTTCTTTTAACTTAAAGATGGGACTTCCGCCACGAGTGCGGCCATATTGAGTGTTGCATTGTCCCCTATTCATAGCAAAAGGTGATGCTAGAGGTCAGAGGAGAATGGGCCGACTGATTCAAGCTGATAGAAGAGCAACTTTAACTAAAATAACCACTCGTTACAACCGAGGTATGCAGCAAAGCATTTGTGAAGCCACAACACAGACAACCTTTAGGCGGATGGTCTACAACAGCTGAAGACCCCAACGGGTACCACTCATCTCCACTACAAAATAAAAAGAGGCTAGAATTTGCATGAGCTCACCAAAATTGGACAGTTGAAGACTGGAAAAATGTTGCCTGGTCTGATAAGTCTCGATTCTGTTGAGACATTCAGATGGTAGAGTCAGAATTGGGCGTAAACAGAATGAGAACATGGATCCATCATGTCTTGTTACCACTGTGCAGGCTGGTGGTGTAATGATGTGGGGGATGCTTTCTTGGCACACTTTAGGCCCCTTAGTGCCAATTGGGCATCGTTTAAATGCCACGGCCTACCTTAGTATTTTTTCTGACCATGTCCATCCCTTTATGACCATCCTCTGATGGCTACTTACAGCAGGATAATGCACCATGTCACAAAGCTCGAATCATTTCAAATTGGTTTCTTGATTATGACAATGAGTTCACTGTACTAAAATGGCCCCCACAGTCACCAGATATCAACCCAATAGAGCATTTTGGGATGTGGTGAAACAGGAGCTTCGTGCCCTGGATGTGCATCCCACAATTCTCATTTTCAAAAAACATTTTCTGAAATGTAAATATTTAATACGTTTGGGAAACTATGAATATTATTCATGTAAATTAAAACCACAGTTGGGTTTGTCCTTATGTTGTCCTGAAAAAAAAATTTATAAAAAAATGCAGCATTAGATTTGGATTTTGGGTAAATCCTTAACAGAGATTATGGCTAAATGTTTAACTGTTAAAGATTTAAAATCTAAACATAATGCATTTCATCCTATCAATTCCATTAGCAGAACAAATCTTTTTCTAGAGTATTTCCCAACACTATATGTAATTACTCATATCAGATTAGCGATGTCAAAACTGTAGACGCACCTTGTTAAACGTGTGAATAAATAAACACACAATGCAGCTCTTTGGGGCATAATAAATGAATGTGTTTCTCAGTACAGTACTTAAACATGAGAGTTCTTCTCTATACAAAAGGTAAATGTTAAATTACTCATCTCTTCAGTCAAGCAGAACATTACAAACACGTGGAATGCACACAGACATGCAATATTAATGAATTTACAATTTGGTTTCCCATGCATACACAGGAGAGAAATTTTTCTTATTTATTACACTGAACTGAAATGAAAATACGCCATTAGGAAGGAGAAACATCAGAGCCTTCTCTCAGAAGACATTTCATAGCACATTAAAGTCATACTAATATTTTGGAATATAAATGTGAAATATTTGAAGGAAGCAATCAAGCACAACACACTACATTAAGAAATGCTTTTAGTAATGGTGATTGATTAGGCAAGCATCCCTACTACAGTTGCACATAGGCATGGGCCGGTTACCAGCTTCAAAGTATACCGAGGTTTTAAACCACTAAAATGAGCTATGTTTATACAAATATATATAAATATCTTTTTTGAAAACATATTATAATTAAAGGCTTTATTTTCACCTGGCATTTGAAAACAACAAATTTTAGTGTTGCAATGGCAATACCGCAACACTGTAAAACCGTGGTATTTTTGCTAAAAGTTATCATACCGCCAGAATCTACTGGCCCATGCCTAGCAAAGTTATGATAATAGTTTTATGTGCATGACACTTGTCAAAAAATGGCAAAATATGACCCTGTCTGTGAAACCCAGGCTAACGTTTTAATCTACTGATCATCAAAGGTTTTCATAAAGTTGATCACATATCATGCTCAGATAATATGATGCATATTCAAAATGGCACAAGCAAAGATATAGCCCATCACTGAGGTATTAAATTGTTTAAACCATCAGCCACCTCGGCCAACTTACATACGGCAAATCAGCTTTGTCCCTTACGGCTGACCCTTGGCAGACCCTCGAATCTTATATTCATAAATCAAAACACTTCACACTAACCAGCAAAATGAAGATCCACTGAGTACAGCAGAAGGTGAGTAAGAGAGGAGGACTGCATATTGTGTGTATGCACGTGAAACACCAAGAGCTATTCTGATGATAAATGAGCAGTATTTTGGAGGTCCTGACACTGCCTGAATCCTGCACTTCTAATCAAGGCACAGGGAAAACTGTTCAGATGAGGTGTGTGTGCGTTGATAAGCAGTTTGAATGATGAAATGCTTTTACTAATGGCCTTTTCAGAGGTCGTCAGCACTGCCGTGTGGCTGATGGAGCAACCCATCAGCACTGACACGTTACTCTGCTGTTAAAATATCTATATATTTAAAACGCGCTCAAATAGAAATGCATGAAATGTCAGATGCAGCCATCAGACTCATGAAGAGATGGTGATGTCACTGAGACACACACATACACGCGTATCGTGTTGAATGTATGATTAAATGAGTGGCATCCGCCGCAACACGGCCCTTAAATCATCAACCCGCTGAGCAAAATTGTAGATCAGATGATGATGATGGCAGCCCATCAGCCTGCTTGCTGTTTCTATGACAACTGCTGGAGTCACAGGGCTACGGATAGAAATGCTGGTGAAGTGCTGCAGGTCTCTTGCTTGATGAGGAAGATCACAGGAGTCCTAATAGAACCAAGGAAGGAGCCTCTGGCCTATTAGTGTGCACCTAATTTGTACACAAATGCACACAGGGAGTGCAGGGTCTGCTCCCTGAACTCCCGCCAGCCCTCTCCTTTTAGGTGACTTGAAACGTAACTCAGACATGTGGGGCAAATTGCTCTGATTCTATGTTTCAATCAGGATTCTGGCCTGGAAGCAACAATCTGTGTGGAGGAATGTGTGCCTGATTATTAATGTAATTACTGTCACACTGGAGGGGAGAGTGGAGAGGAAAGCAGAAAGGGCAGCAGCAGAAAGAAAAGCTAAGAGGAAAGTGAAGAGGGAAAAAAGAGGAGAAAGCAGAGAGGAAAATGAAGTAGAAAACAGTAAGGAGAACAGTTGAGAACAGAGAAGAAAACAGCGAAGACAGCAGAGAGGAGATGGAGAGGAAAACAGAGCGGAGAGCAGAGAAAAGGTGAGAGAGGACGAAGATAAAAACAGAGATGACAGTAGAGTGGAGAGCAGAAATGAGAATAGAGAGTAAAATAGAGAGGAAAGCAGAGAGGAGAATGAATAGGGAAACAGGAAAAAATCAGAAGAGAACAGGGATGAAAACAGAGAGGAGAGCAGAGCAGAGAGAATAACAGAAAGGAAAGCAGAGAGGAGAATGGAAAGGAAAAAGAGAGGAGAGCAGAGAGGAGAACTGAAAGGAAAACAAAGAGGAGAGAGAAAAACAGAGAGGAGAACTGAGAGGAAAAACAGAGAGGAGAGCAGAGAGGAGAGGGAAACAGAGAGGAAGGCAGAGAGGAGAATGGAGAGGAAAACAGAGAGGAGAGCAGAGAGGAGAACAGAGAGGAAAACAGAGAGGAAAGCAGAGAGGAAAGCAGAGAAGAGAACAAATAGGAAAAACAGAGAGGAGAGCAGAGAGGAGAATAAAGAGGAAAACAGAGAGGAGAGCAGAGAAGAGAGCAGAGCGAAGAACGGAGAGGAAAACCGAGATGAAAACAAAGTGAATAACGGAGAGGAAAACAGAGAGGAGAGCAGAGAGGAGAATGAAGAGGAAAACAGAGAGGAGAGCAGAGCGAAGAACGGAGAGGAAAACAGAAGAGAACAAAGTAAAGAGCGGAGAGAATAACGGAGAGGAAAACAGAGAGGAGAGGAGAATGGGGAGGAAAACAGAGAGGAGAGCAGAGAGCAGAAAAGAGGGGAAAACAGAGAGGTGTGCAGAGAGGAGATTTGAGAGGTAACCAGAGAGGAGTGCAGAGCGTATAACGGGGAGGAAAACAGAGAGGAGAACAAAGTGAATAACGGAGAGGAAAACAGAGAGGAGAGCAGAGAGGAGAATGGAGAGGAAAACAGAGAGGAGAGCAAAGAGGAGAACGGAGAGGAAAACAGAAGAGAACAAAGTAAAGAACAGAGAGGAAAACTGAGAGAATAGCAGAGAGGAGAATGTAGAGGAAAACAGAGAAGAGAACAAAGTGAATAACGGAGAGGAAAACAGAGAGGAGAATGGAGAGGAAAACAGAAGAGAACAAAGTAAAGAACAGAGAGGAAAACTGAGAGAATAGGAGAGAGGAGAATGTAGAGGAAAACCGAGAAGAGAACAAAGTGAATAACGGAGAGGAAAACAGAGAGGAGAGCAAAGAGGAAAACGGAGAGGAAAACAGAAGAGAACAAAGTAAAGAATCGAGAGTAAAACAGAGAGAATAACGGAGAGGAAAACAGAGAGGAGAGCAGAGTGGAGAATGTAGAGGAAAACAGAGAAGAGAACAAAGTGAATAACGGAGAGGAAAACAGAGAGGAGAGCAGAGCGAAGAACGGAGAGGAAAACAGAAGAGAACAAAGTAAAGAATCGAGAGTTAAACAGAGAGAATAACGGAGAGGAGAGCAGAGCGAAGAACGGAGAGGAAAACAGAGAAGGGAACTAAGTAAAGAATCGAGAGTAAAACGGAGAGGAAAACAGAGAGGAGAGCAGAGAGGAGAATGAAGAGGAAAACAGAGAAGAGAACAAAGTAAAGAATGGAGAGTAAAACAGAGAGAATAACGGAGAGGAAAACAGAGAACAGGGAGCAGGGAGCAGAGAAGAGAATGGAGAGGAAAACAGACAGGAGAGCAGAGAGGAGAATGGATAGGAAAACAGAGAGTAGAGCAGAGAAGAGAATGAGAGGAAAACAGAAAGAAGAGCAGAGCGAAGAACGAAGAGGAAAACAGAAGAGAGCAGACAGGAGAATAGAGAACAGCAACAGGGAGGATAGAAGAGAGGAAAGCGGAGGATAGCAGAGAGGAAAGCAGAGGATAGCAGAGAGGATAGAAGGGAGGAAGCAGTGAAGTGAGCAGAAAAGAAAATGGAAAGGAAAACAGAGAGAAGAGCAGAGATCAGCAGCAGAGTGGAAAGAAGCAGCAGAGACGAGAGCAGTAGACTGGAGCCACAGAAAGGAGAAGCAGGAGAAATTTCATAATTTATTAATGGCTCATTAGAATGAACACAAAGGCATCTCTGCTAAGTGAAACTGGCAGAGAGGTCATGACCTCTGTGTGTCTCTCCTCTCTCCATCTTCTGTTCCCACCATCACACTTTCCCATTCCACTCCCTCTCTCAAACACAGTTTTTCTTGTTCTAAGCCGGAAGCATAACAAAATGATTACTGTATATTATACAATTTCGCTTTGTAAATCAATCTCTTTTTAAAGACTTTAAGATCATCAAAAGAAGTCCAAGTAAATACACATTAATGGATCACTCTGCATCAGACTCAAGCAATTTCTCCTATCACATCACCCAGATAATCACTTCCTCATTAACTGTCTGTAAACAAGCTGATCTCTGACCCATCATCACGAAGACCCGTCACATCACAGATTCATCACTGCACCAAAGACAGCTGGGAGATGGAGTCTGCAGCCCTGCTACCAACATGGACAGCACCTGCCAGTTACGCTCCAATAGTTTGCTCATTTCCAGGAGAACCGAGAGAGAGAGAAAGATGGAGGTAATTTTCAATATTTGGTTGAGTAATTTAATCAGCTGTTCCCTGACTCATGTCGAGGTTTTGGCCACTGCTCTCCTCTATGACCTGCAATATCACGCCAGCTGTTGGTCTTATAATTAACAGAGATGAGAGAAAAACGATGAGAGGATACAGAGAGGCAGACGGACAGAGAGACTGCCAGAGAGTAGAGAGTCTGCAGTCTTTGGCCCAAACCCCTCGCTCTCTTTGTCGGTCTCTCTCTTTGGGCTTTGCTTTGGGGTTATCTCTCTTAATGGGTCCATCTGGTAATATTAACATGGTCAGCTGTAACACTCTTTACCAGACACACACACACACACACACACACACACACACACACACGCACACACACACCGTGTGTGCCAGACTTGCAATTATACACAATCTGATAAATATTCTCTATAAACCATATGATGCCATATTTGTTTGGCCGGACATGGCCTCATTTATTTTCAGTGTGTTTTATTTTTCAAAACATATAGTGATGCAGATTAAACACAAAAGGAAATGTTAAGTAGGATATTTACTGTATGTTGCAATTTTAAATACAATGACAGACCAGGGATTCAGAGGCTTCAAATGACAAAAAACATAAATAGACTACAATAAATGTAGTCCACATGACTTGTGTGCTGAATAATGATAGGTAAATGATAGATGAATAATACAAACACGATTGTTTCCTCCTTCTAATGTAAACCTCGTGCATGCAAAAGACTGGTGGAAAACAGGCCAATCTCAACATAACACCAACTGTTACTTTACAGTTGAGATGTACACCCCCCAACATTAAATTACACATTCATTTCAGTGTTGTTCAATGCTAAAAACAAGTTGCGTCTGCTGAGTTAAGCCCTATATGCTAGTTAATGCTATATAATGCTTCATCTGATAAAGGCTCAAACATAAGGTCTGTTTACACACACACAGAGCTACTAAAGGAGCTTCTCTGTGAAACAGCCAATCAGAGCAGAGCTCAACATTATTATTCATGACCCTTTCAAATAATGTAATAATAGACCAGTTCTTAGGGTTGTAAATGGACATGTAAGGCTGGATTCACACCAAACACGGTAGAGGCGGCAAAAATGAGCTATTCGCACGTAGTTGGACGCTTGAACATTTTGAGTTTTCTCCCTTCATTCACACGTGAAAGCCGCGTGTGAAATTCTAGTCATTCAAGACATTCACATGGAAATTTGCTTCATGGGAGGGGCTTCTGCGTAATCACGTCACTACAAAAGCAAGCTCCTGATTAGTTAACGCGGTACGATTTTCCACCAAAGTTCCGATTTTTCAACTCGTTTCTTACTGCAACGCTGAATTCGCGTCATTCGCGCCACGAGACATCCAGACGAGCATAAATGCGTCTTTACATTGACTTCACTCTCCCTTGATGCCTCTACTGCGGCTAGTGTAAACGCAGCATAAAACTTTCTCTGGATAATTTTTGCACTTAAAAGGTCACATTCTTCCTGATCCCATTTTGTAAACCCTAGTTAGTGTGTAATGTTGCTATAAATCATAAATAATACCTGTACAATAATAAAGCTCAAAGTACACGGCCAGGCGATATATTTTCTTTAACAGAATTCGCCTTTCAAAGCCTACAGCGAACGGCCGTTATGGACCATAGAAATGTACACTAGATGTCGCCTTGGCTACGGCAGTTCATTGGACCGAATGCGTCAACTAGAGCGGCCATCTTGAAACAGGGGAACCCAGCATCACTGTCATTGTAGGCAATGGTGTAACAGAAATAAAATCACCATAAATCGTCATGAACGCGATTTTCTTGGTTTTCTTTTCGTTCGTTTCAACAGTCAGACATGTATTTCGCATTTAGTCCAGGAAAAAATAAACGTGTTGATTTTATGAAAATTTACTTTTTCTAACTGTAATGCATAGTGCTAGTAGCCCTAACATCCATACACAGCACAAAAGTCCGGCATCGTACATGAATTCGAAGTACAGGTGAAGATAGCAGCTTTACCTAGCTACTTCCTATAACAAGACCACTGTTCTTAGATGGCGGCGGTTTTGATGCATGCTCAGAGCCCTAAGGTGACATCTAGTGTATATATCTATGGGTATGGACAACATGCCCTCTACTTCCTGCTTTAATGACATTACTCGAACAGTTTTTTGACTAAACTCTGCCCACAGGAAAACGCCAGTCGCCAGCTAAGCTAACGGGAAGCTAAGCTGCTATCGAATCACAACACACTAAACAAACTAAACAATCAAAACTCGTTATGTATTTCTGAAGGAGGGACTTCATAGAACAAAGAAGGCATCAGCCGTTTTTAGGACAGTGAAAACAGCGCTATACATATAAGTAAATTGTGTGAAAAATACTGCGTTTTTTACACATGAAACATCAACACATGTTATATTGCACACTATAAACACAATCAAAGCTTTAAAAACACAGAAAGAATGGGACCTTTAATAAAGCCACATACATTAGATATCAGAGAACAATTTAACTTGTTATTTCAATGCATTCTTTGGCACCTTTAAAATTATTCACTAAAACCGCATTCCTTTACTATTTGGCTTTACCGTTTCTTTAAAGGGTCATAAAAACACCCTCTTTCAGCTGGATCATACTGCATCCTTGCCTAGACACAAACTGGCTTTATGAGCATGGCCATAGTCCCCCTGGCTCCAAATCAAATTGAAAATGCAAAGCAAAACTTAAAGCAAAAAAATAAATATCAGATCATGGATTACTTTTTTTTCTTCCCCTATTTTTTAGCTTTTTGCTTTAGTGGCAAACTGCTCAAAAATGTCTGTGGAGCTGGTTTGGGCATGTATTATGCAAATTACCAACCTAGTACAGGCATCCGCTTATTCGGAACACAAATTCAACTAAAGTATGAACAGGTATAGGAACAAATTCATGTTGTGAATTAGACAGAATGTTTTCATGTTCAAATGTGCGTTAAACATACGCAATTATTGTCTTCTATGATGTGCAATTGGAATACCCCTGATAACATCCCAAAAATGTGTATAGTGTTTAGCATTTTATTTCTTAAATCCTGCACTCAACAAATAACAGGTAAAGATGTGAACCGAATCCTAAATCTCCTCACACATCCCGCAAGTCTTATTACACGCATGCATACACAATCACACACACATACTCCCCAGGCTTCCTTCAATAGCTTCTGACATGTAATCCAAGATAACATCTGCTCATTGATCTACTCTGAGTCTAATGGAAGAACTGATTGAAATCACCTTATCTGTTCTCCAACACGTCTATTAGAGCTTTCACACATACTGTCTGTGTGTAGGTTAGTATACAGAGTTCCTCATGAGGGTATTATTGTGTCAAGTTTGATCTACTGGCCTACATTCACACATTAAGGAGCGGGTGAAACACAGAAACAGAAAAAATGACACATTATTTATGTTCAGCAGATCAGAAATGTATAATTTATTGGGAATTTAAGGATTAATGCAAAAACAATCTGGCTGTGCAAATGAGCTATAATCCTGTAGCTGAACTGGTTTACCATTGCATTAGCAATGCAGGCCATAGGTTCAATCCCATGGACCACACATAATGACAAAATGCATCCCCTGAATGCAATGCATCCCCTGTAAGTCGCTTTGGATAAATGCATCAATCAAATGCATAAATGTAAGTGAGATGTTATGATTTATACAGTATGGTAGTGACAGTACAGTATGAATGAATGTGTGCCTCCAAACCCTAAATAGTATCACTACAGAGAACATCAAGAAAATAATGTAGTGTCGCTTGCTCATATCAGACAAATGTGACCAGTCACGGAAAGTAGGGACACAAGTCGGATCTGGGGCATTTTGAGTTATTCATAGATTCTGAAAGTGCAGATTCTAAGCTTTCCAACGATGTGTAACACATGGAAATCTGATAAGATTTGGAGAAGTTGTGGCCATTTGAATGTAACACATTCAAGAAAGAGAATGCTGAGAAATTTGAGAAAGAAAAAAGTTAACACTTTCCCTTTTCCCTGGCTGAAGAGACAATAGGGCTCATTTACATCTCATTTAGCTAAGCCATACCCCCTGTAAAGCCGTTTTGAGATACAGAGGTTCTACCATCATATGTAGTATTTTTATTACAGAAGTTCGAATGACAAAATGCTAAAATAAACAGGACTTTTAACGTTACCTTTGCGGGGATCACAAGTCGAATCCAGTCTGTTTCAGATGTGTGAATCATCCAATGATTTTTGTCCACAAATGCGTATAATCCGTGAAATATAGATATATAGTCTATTTCGCATAAACTTCTGGTAATACAATATAATATACAATCTGAGGACTATTTACATCGTAACATGTAAGGGTATATCAGATTACACTCCGGTATTTACGTTCCGTTAAACACATGAACCCGCCTTCAAAGTTTGTATTTAAAATAGATAATCCAAAAACAGCACTGTCGAAAACGTGAAGTCCTTAAGAGATGTTACCAATCGCTCGCTCGTTCCTCCATCAGCCAATGACTTCATGGAAAATATTGATAGACAAAACATGTAGCCAATTATATAAAGAATACAACGATCTCTGTGTAACTTCTGTGTGTTTGGACAAATAACAGTCAGCCGCATCACTGACTTTATGTCTCCCCAGACTGTAAATGAAGCTCGGGCGCACAAAACAAAAGAAATATAAAAGAAGCTGGGGCGGAACAAATAACAGTCAACCGCATATACGTCAGCCGCGTCACTGACTTTATGGGGCGCCGCAGTCGCATGACGTCAAAGTACCGCGAGAGCGAGTCGAAATTAAACTACTCCGTAAGATTTCTTAAAGAGCTCTCGCGGTACTTTGACGTCATCCGACTGCGGCGCCCCATAAAGTCAGTGACGCGGCTGACGTATATGCGGTTGACTGTTATTTGTTCCGCCCCAGCTTCTTTTATATTTCTTTTGTTTTGTGCGCCCGAGCTTCATTTACAGTCTGGGGAGACGCACGCTATAAGTTTGAAAAAAAAAATAAAATAAAACTCAGCAAACATGTCTAAGGACAGAGCAGCCACGTCACTACAGTCACGTGACTTCACGCTCTAGCCGGAAGAGAAGACAATGCTGAATAAAGTCGTAATTCTTGCTATTCTTGGACCAACCTGTATTTTCGATGCATCAACACAATTTTACTGACCCACTGATGTCACATGGACTACTTTGAGGATGTTTTTATTACCTTTCTGGACATGGAAACCGTACATAGATTTTCAATGGAGGAGACAGAAAGCTCTCGGACTAAATCTAATGTTAAAACATCTTAAACTGTGTTCCGAAGATGAACGGAGGTCTTCCGAGTTTAGAACGACATAATGGTAAGTCATTAATGACATTATTTTCAGTTTTGGGTGAACTATCCTTATTCAGTAGTCACGCTGTTCCCTTTGGGGGCGGAGGTGAAAACACAAGCTTATACAGTATGTAAATACACACAGACAATGACGCCCCCCGCTGCACGCTAGAATCTCCGGAAAACAAGCCTATTTTAACCGCAAAATGTACGCTTTTAAATATACATAAACTGCTATCTCAAACATGGAGAGGCTTCTTCGTGATCTCAACTAACAGATTCTGCAATAAAACGAAAATCACAAATTTTGAAAAAAAAAAACTTTGTTTCTCATTTTCTTGAAAGTTGTGCTGTCGACTTGTGTCCCTGGTTTCCGTGACGGGTCACAAATGTGCTGACATCTCATTATCTTACTCACTCGCTCTCTTTTTCTCTTACTCTCTATCACTGGTTTTTCTATGCCTGGCTGGGCTTAGGGTGACAATTGCTGTCTCAGCATCATCATACAGTGGTGGATCTGCCTACACACATGCATACACACTTTGTGCACAATTTGTGATGGCCAGTCAGTAGCACTTTTATAAATGAATGTGTGTGTGTTTGTAATTAAAAAATGAAATTTTCCCAAAGCCACACAGTTTGAAATGGTTTATATTAGGAAGTAGATCAAATATCCTGCTGTGCTGGCAATCTGTTAGCCTGATTTAAACACACACATAACATAAGCTTAAAATGTATATGAACTCTATGGCCCGGTTTTAGCCCCAGACTAAAATAAATGTTTGAGCTGTCAATAACTTGCCCTGACATATCTTAAAATATATCAGTGCCAGTGTTTTGTCTCAAGATGCACACCAGTAATGTTTTTTCTAAGTCATTTTTATAAAAGTGACTTAAAGGAACAGTATGTAGGATTGTGGCCAAAACTGGTATTGCAATCACAAAACTTGTGGCTAAAACTGGTACTGCAATCACACAACTGGTGGCCAATACACAAAATGACAACATAAACATCAGTTGAGGGCTGCAACTCCACTTTTTAAAGGACAATATCCTGACCATACCACTGTTGTCAGTGTTATAAGTATTTGAAATGAAAATGATTTCGTAATGTCTAGTGACATATCAGGGCCATTTTATGATTAATTGATATAAATTTCTTACATACTGTTCCTTTAAATATCCTAATTTAAAGGAAAATACCACCTTTTTCAAGTTCATGGCGTATGCGGTCGACAAATACAACTTCTGGAAGACGAACCTGAAATCCTGGCCACACTCTTAAAATAAATGTGTTAAATTAACACATCTTGTGTCTAGTTAAGGACAACACATCTAGTGTGTTGTCCTTAATTTAACACATCTCTGTGCTATTTTTAGAACAACATCTTGTGTTGTCCCTTTTATTTATATGAACTCAAAATCAACACGAAATGACCCATAATGTGTTAAAAATAACACATAATGTGTTAAATAGTTTGGCACAGGACAATGTGTTAAAATTAACACATCCAGGATGTGTTGATTTTAACACATTATTTTGTGTTAAAATATTTAACACATTATGTGTTGTTTTTAACACATTATGTGTCATTTGAGTTCATAAAAAATAAAAGGGACATCACAAGATGTGTTAAAACAACACAAAGTGTGTTGTTCCAAAAATAACACAGAGATGTGTTAAATTAAGGACAACACACTAGATGTGTTGTCCTTAACTAGACACAAGATGTGTTAATTTAACACATTCGTTTTAAGAGTGCAGGACGCGTCCGGGAAGAATGGTACCTATGGTCGCCCTATCTTTTGATCTTTGTATAGCGCGTCGTGGGTGTGTTGGCATTTGGCCTAGCCCCATTCATTCCTATGGCTCCAAACAAAAGTTTTATTTTGTGCCACCATACTTGTGTAACTACTCATGTAACCATATTTAAATAGAGAAAACATGGAAGTGTTTGGTGGCTTCTAAATTCATCCCTGTTTGGAGCCATAGGAATGAATGGGGCTAGGCTAAAATGCTAACACAATGACGCGCTGTACAAAGATTAAAAGTGCAAGCATTGAAAAAAATAGGTATGTATTAATTCGCCTAAGTTGAGGTAAAAACTAGTGATGCACCGATGTATCGGCCACCAATATTTATCGGCCGATTTTTGATGAATTTGAAACCATCGGCATATCGGCAATAGCACGAGAAAGGCAGATACCGATTGTTTATTAATTAAACTGCCTAAAGAAATCCATTATATGTAAAAAAATGAGTTGATGTTGTTAATAAAATAAATGCTGAATAGCAAAAACCACCTTTGAAGATTGTCGTGCTGTCTTATTATATTTGTTTTAGCTTAATTTGTGCCTCTCTTATTATGTTGGTCAGTTGAATGTTAATTAGATCCAATCCATGTTCAGTAAAAATAATTTGATGCAGAAATAAACTAGCTAATAGACCAACTGTATAGTATTGTATACAAGTGTTTAATATCGGTATCGGCATCGGTCAGAAGTCGTCTGTTTAAATCGGAATCGGTATCGGCCCAAAAAAATCCTATCGGTGCATCCCTAGTAAAAACATAGTAAAATATTGAAAAACGGTGGTGTTTTTCTTTAACTAAGGCATAGTCCTGACTTAAGCTAAGCCTTGCCTGTGAAACCAGACTAATATTTTGCAAAGAACATCAGGTATAAGAGTCCACCTGTTCTGTATGACATAGTAGATATGAATACTTTTATTTCAATAAATGATATGTTTTGTGCATTTTAATGAACATATACAAATTCACTGTATTTAAACATATTGCACAGTATATCTATATACCGCTGGGAAACACAAGTCTATTATAACAATAAAAACTTAATTATTTAAACCTGGCAATAAACAGTGTTTTAAACATAAGATGTATTTAACATCCTGTACATGTACTCTTCTAATACAAACAAATCAGTGACGTGGACCACGTTATCTCTTTGTACAAAAGGTCAAATTTCCATTCGCTCATCAGATTTCCTTGTTCTGGAATATTTGTGACATGGATCATCAGCTTTAGCACAAAACTGCTCCTTCTGAAAATGTTCAATGCTTTTCCATTTGTTAATTGCTTTGGATAAAAGCACCCTTGAACGAATAAATGTAAAACTGTCATTGTTCAAGTTTATGCTGTTGTTATAACAAAAAAAGGGCTATACTAAATACTAAAAATAACCATTTATTTAAAGATTACTGCACTGATAATAAAAACAAATTGAAACATTTCACTACTTTCAGACTTACCAATAAGTATATTATTGTATATGTATGAGTGTCGTGGATTTTAATGTTTCTTTAGAGAACAGCAAAGATATGTTTCAGATATGTGTGTGTATTCCTTTAAGCAAGTAAAACCTTCATTCAAATTATTCTCACAAGCACACACCAATACTGTATCTATACATATTTATTGATGCATTAAAGTTCAAAGCCTCACCCTGTTATCTGAAAGGTTAGGGGCTTCATCACCTGTATGATTATATTTTTATATACCCGTGCGAGGTCTGTCTTATACAATATACGTGCACACACATACATTATGAAGACCTGTCTGTGCACTTGCACCTTTGCAACACACACATTTATGAAAACTAGATGGATTTTATAGAGTAGATGAGATGTGATAGATTGTCACTATGAATGAATTCAGATTTCTAACTCAAAAGAAAATCTTTATCAATTCAATATGACTGTTTGCACGTTTGATACTCCTGTGAATGATAATCGACTGACACAGTTTTTCTACTTCATTTACGTTTTATCCTCAGGGCTTTAAGCTACCTCTATCCCTCTGTATTTGCATTTTGCAGCCAAATTCACACACGTATGCTTTTCTAACTCTACATGTTTGTGAATTCTACATTAGATGTGTCCATGCGGTCTCTGTGCATCTGTGCAAGAGACTGAAAATACACACTGCCCACGCTATGAGTCCAACACATCAGCAGACTGGGTGACCACCAGCAAACAAAACCCTAAAACAAAACCACAACCTTGTAATCTGTGTCTCTCAAACATTATAATGTCATCTCCAGGCAGAACGGCACACTAGTGTCGACCCACGTTTTACCGGCACACCATCTCGCTCCACAGCATTTTTCCCGTATCCCCCGGCAACCGGTTCACTTACCCGTGTGCGCATGGGAGAAAGAAGCCCTTCCATGTCTGCTGTTCATACCTCAGATTACCCACAATTCTTTTACTCTGCCAGCATCGCTCCGGTAACGTATCCAAACCGGTCCACACTCGAGTGCAGCACTGGGCACACTCACAAAACACAACTGCACTCTCTCACACACTCTCTCGGTGACGTCAAAGCACCCTCCTCCCCCCAGCCCTCCAGGAAAGCCTTCAGTGTTACCTTACCATGTGAGAGATCAATGTTAATATGACCGTGGGAGTTTGTATTGGAAAGAAGGTTATGACATTGTGTGTGTGTGTGTGAGGGGGAGGCTCGGGTTTGCTTACACTGTGGGGAACAAATATCCTCAACATTTCAACATTATGGGAATCAAAAATGCAATGCAAAATGATGTGAGGGTAAAGTTTTAGGGAAGGGCAGGGAATATATAATTAGCTCAGGACATTATAGCTGAAAACAATCACAGACAAATGTGTGCGGCAAAACAACGACTACAGTGTTACAAAGAACAATTGAGGAGCTCAGATGCAAAAGCCGCTAAACTTCACCTACGTCAAAAATGATGATATCAACTGAATGCTCTCGGCATTACGAAGTATTACACGTTCATCAGATACTTTCACTAGAAATCGTCTTAATCTCGGCTATTCAGAAATACCAATTTTTTGGCAGAATCCATTAAGAGTCTGCTAACCACATTGAAGTCATTTACTGTTTTCTACATAAATCATCCTACATAATGTAAAGAACATTCTGTGAAAATATAACCTTGATATATTTAATATTGACTGAATAAGGTCATGTCAAAAAATGTAAATCATAGTGAAATCAATGATTGAAAGCAAACTTTGATGTCCCTTATTTCATTATTAGATTAAAAGAATTTATCCTGGATTTCATTTGGGTCACATATCACTTTTTTCTAGATTGATTTCTAGTTTGATTCTTTATCCCTATTTTAACGATCTAAGCGCTTTGTCTAAAGCACACAGCCTAAAGAGGCATGTCCAAATCCACTTTTGTTAATTTAATTAGGGATGCATCGATATGGAAATTTTGGCCGATACCGATAACTCTTTATATTTGGGGGGCTATAACCGATATATATAGGCCGATAAATATTCATATTAATTTCACAATGAAAAACTCCAAGACCGCGGACATCTTGTCTTTGCGCTAGACTAGCATATTCTTCTTAAGCCCGCAACACGTGTTATCTTCGTGCTGTCAAAAGCACCAATCAAAACTCCACATGGCCAGCAATGAGCAAGTGAAGTGGTTCAACAAACCAAAATAATCCATAATTTATTGGCTTTCATTTATCGGCCTAATTTTGCTATCAGACCGATAACCGATAATATTAAAAATAAGCAGTTATCGGCCGATAACGATATATCGTGCATCCCTAAATTTAATGATGAGAAAAATGGTTTGTGCGCCAAGCGCAGAGTCTAAGGGCTTTATCATACTATAGCGCAATGCGCAACGCAAGTGTCTTTTGCTAGTTTCAACCCGGGGCAATTATCATTTTCACGTTTAGCGGCACGTTGAGTTGTGTTCAGGCGCATTGTTGGCGCGTTGCTATTTTGAGGCAATTGAAATATAGTACGACCAACTAAAACCTGGTCTAAAGTCTAAAGTCAATGGCACATATATTTTTTCCGTTATTTAATAAGCATGTTAGAAATATGCGACTATAAACGGGACGACAAAGCGGGTTTGCTTATCACATAGATGCGCAGCAGCACATGAACGCATTTTAAAATATACAAAATTAAAGGATTCAAATGTAAATTATTATTATTGAGTCTCTTGGACATAAATGAGGATCGATTATGAGACGTTAGAAGGCGTAAAGAGCTGCTTCACCTGAAGCTTGGTAAGTAATTAAATGTTTTGCTTTAAACAAATGCATTTTTTTTTAAATGCTACCCACGGATTTATTGCATATAACGACTTTGTACCTGTGGATATGATGAGATGAGATTCGTTTTTAAGTAATACTTTTCAAAATTCTCACAGCGCTGTCCGAGTGCTGATACGTTTCGGCTCTCCACACATTTGTAAATTCTTTAAGTATTTTTAGAGTACAAACCTTTTTTGCATATTTGTAAATAATTTTTTGAGATTACACAGATTATGTAGGCTATCCATTCATTTACAGCAATTAAAAGCCCTCTATTTTTACTTTCATGACTGAAAGAAAACGACTAGGCAAAATTGTGCACAAATGCATTTGCTATTTAAACAAGTGGCACTAAACGTGAAAATGATAATTGCGCCGGGTTCAAACTAGCAAAAGACACTTGCGTCACGCATTACGCTTTATCACAATGCCTCAGTCTACATAATTTCAATATAAAGTAATGCCAAAGAATTACACAAAAAACAAGTAATGACTCTCTCTCTCTCTCTCTCATTTAAGAGATTTGGACTTCTGTACCTAGAAAACATTTTTGTGGACATTATAGATGTGCATCTAATACAAAGCCTGTTCCAAAACATCAAAAAATTTGACTTGTGAGTGTTTTGTATTGTGGCACACAGAGTTTCTGACATTGAAGAGTGTTCCAAATCAGTCTTAAGAGATAGAAAGGTTGCTGCCTATATAGGCAGTAGAGGAAAATTTAGATCACTAGTTTTGGAAGAAAACCTCTGCCCGCAAATTAACTCATTTCCACATACCATCAAATGCACACGCTCAGTCTAAATTTTCCATCTCATGTCCCTAAAGTCTCAACCTGATTCTAAGATATCTGAGAAGTTTACTTCCTCTCTCAGACTTTCTCAATTAAAGTATAATGGCTCAGGGTACATAAAGATGTATGTACACTCTAAAAAATGCTAGATTATTTTCGACCGAGCGCTGGGTCAACAATGGGTTAAAACAACCCAGCATTTTGGGTTAAACTACCCAGCATGTGTTAAATTACAACCCAGCTACAACCCAGTTTTTAGAGTGTAGCTTTCCTATCATGAGCTCAGTGGTAGAGCATTGCGTTAACAGTGCAAAAGATCTTGGGTTCGAACCCGGTATGTTTGTAACAAATACCTTGTGTTATACTAAGTTTTGGTAACTTTGAATAAAAGCATCTGCAAAATGCATGAACGTATCATAAAGGTTTCAAAAATGTATACGTGCGATGAATACAGTATATATGAAGAGTTTGGTTCCAAAACGCAATAAACGCCATTTTTGAAAAAAATGAGTTACTGCCAAAATCAGTATTATATCAGGTCAGTAGTTAAAAGTAAATTCTTAATTTTACGCAAAATCCAATATCCGCTGTGATATTCTGTCATCTTTTCTCCCTTTTTTCCCAAAATGCGACAAACGCCACTCCTCCTTTTTTACAGAACGCAATAAATCCATTCCTGATAATACAGCCCCCCAGTCACGCAATGTAAACAAACAATGGCGGCACGCTGAGTACACGGAGTCCTAGTTTTCCTCATCTACTTTGTACTTCGTGATCAACAAACAAAACAAAATAAAACTTTAATTGCATTGCAGTGTTTCCCACAGATCTGAAATTTACTTGTGGTGGTAGCTCGTGAAAAGGGCAATCATTATATCCACACCGACAAAAAATGGTCCACTATACATGTGACAAAGAACTAATAATGTGTGACACAACACAATACTTTGATTTATTAAACATTAGTATTAATTTCACATTATAGTTCATTAATCTAACCACCCCAAACTTTCTTTGCCATAAACAAAGCTGACACTGTTTGTTAAAGCACCACGAAAACACTTTATGTTTTTGCACTGATATATGAAGCAATTTGATGACCCCTTTTATCCAACTCAATTATATGCAATACTATGTACAGTATATTATTAGACCGTGCTGGTCTATAGATTATAAATGGGACGGATGTTATGATGTTAATAATTTCTAGTTAGGCACTTTTACTGCTTCTGCTTTCTATTTCTCTTTTGCCGATTAAAAAAGCTTAATCCACTCATTATTTCAGATTTAAAAGTCTACTTGCTGTCCCGATGACAGACTTTACATTACAGCTTTGCGTTTTTTATATCCTGAGTCAGAGCTTTGCTCATTCAGTATTAGCACTGCTTTTTGCTACAATCTCTGTGCAAACTGTTTAGATTTTAGTAAAGATATGGTCGATTAATTCTAAGATTATAAAAAAATGGGATAAAGAAAAAATGAAGCAGCGCGTGGTCGTGACAAGAGCCAGCTGTTATCGCCAAAGAAACCGGAGGCACGCTGAAACAGCACTCGAGCTTTGAGCTAGCGGCCGTTCTCCGATCGACTCGGGTTTTACACACAATATTAATCAGACTTGGGACCCGAAGTAATGAACTAGGACCGACCCGGCTGATCATTTAAAATATAAACCTGGAACCGTAAGGGTCCCACGTCCTCAGTGAAGAAAGACCTCTAATGGTAAAACTCTGCTCAAGTTCAGAAACATGAAAGGATACAATGTGACACTGAGCCTGAGGTTGCTTCGCGTCGCACCCAATTCATTGAGAAACAGAGAGCACGTGAACGGAGACTCAACGGGATGCCAACTTGGATGCTATAAACACATATGCACATTTTGGTCGCAGTGTAGTTCCCTGGCTGCTCAATTACCTCAGTATGTGCTGCAGTTGATCCAGTTTGCCGCGCTGGATGATGAGTTTATGACGCGTGCATCATCTTCACGCGGTCACCCGGCCCCCACTTTTATATCTCTCGCGCGCGCTCGCTCGCGCGCTCTCTCTCTCTCGCTCTCTCCAAAACACGGGTCATCCAGTCGAGTTCAGAAAATACGGAAATTCGTAAAGTGATTTTTTTTACCTGGGCGGGTCGCAATTTACCTGGGCGCACCGCCCAAGTAAAGCCTATGTATGGGAAACACTGCATTGCTAAACCTGTGATGGTTTTCTGTGACGGGAAAGAAACGTAAGCCATCAACATCTAATAATTTCCGCGAGAGGCACTCGGTTGCTTGTTCTCCAGACAGCATCAAGCTTCTCATGCTAAAACATTGACCCCAGAGGATCTTATGAAAACTTGACATTATTTTACTCAAAGTCAACAAAAATCGAGCGGGACCAAAACATTTTACAGCTGATCGCTGTGAAAATGTAAAGAGACGACGTCAAGTATAACCGCAGCAATGTGTTCTTAATATAACAAAGTAAGTGTTTTGGTTTATGCCATTAATGTTTATTTTTTAATCATTGTATACCACTAGTCAACTAAATAATTATAAAATGGTACAGATGAATGCACATTTATACATTGATTTAATAGATTTATAGCATTTTGAAATAAAAAACTGTCATGGATTTATTGCATTTTGTGGAAAAAATAATTCGTTTTTATAATAAATCTTTGAAAATCAAGTTATGGATTTGAATTTTTTATGTTTTTAGAACCTAAAGATCCTATGTGAAAGTTTGTAACAGAAAATAGTGGTTTTCATCTTGTCACTTTCTTGGTATAGAAAATACGTTTTTACCGAAATTTGTCAAAATGGATTTATTGCGTTTTGGAACCAAACTCTTCATATGCTTTAACCCTATTGTTTGATGCTTTTACTGAATTCTGAACCCCAAACATCATTTTTGCATCTAAGACTTGATGTGTTAAGTCTCCCTGTAACTTAACCATGACAAGTGCAACAACCAGGTTGGAGGTTCAATTCCCAGTGAACTCTAAAAATGTTGTGTATCTACAACACAGCTGAAGCTGCAATGGATAAAACATCTCCCAAATGCATAATTTTCAGGCTTAAATGTCTGTTTATCTTTCTCACACATGGATGCACCCACATCTTTACCCTTCTTTTTTAAGCATCATGCATCATAGTCACCATGGCAACTGTCTCCACTCTACATTTACTCTTCTAAACCGCACTTCGTCTCCGGGTAAGCTAAAAAGCATACAAACTCTGTGATGCCAGAAACGGAGCCGATGGGTTCTGTGCTGTCTCCTATCAATTCGCAGGCAGTCCAACACTTTACACCACAATGACCTTTAAAACCCCATCTAGTCATCAATGAGATCTCTAGAGATCACAGTAATCTCTGTTCTTCACCCGTCAAACCCCTGCTATCACCACACACTCATGTCACTCTGTTTACATGACTTATGACCTCAGGGCCGGCCATTGCAATTGCAGCTTTTGTATGCGTGGGCTTGTGTATTCTGAGCAAATGCAGAGGTTTGTCAGGCAAAATGAGAAGTCAGCTGTAAATCTGTGTCAAAGGTGTGACAACACAACCCGACTGCAATTTTATTGTGTGTTTAACCTGCCTAAAATTCACTGAGCATGTCATTTATTTAAGCTAATAACCAAGCGTGTGATCGCACATCCCAATGCAACTCATCCGCACTATTTCATTTCACGTACAAAATTTGGTGTGATGAGACCATGTAATGGATTTGGGCAATCAAGTGCACACACAAACACAACAACGGCAAGCTAAAATCCAATATACCGTCTGAATTGACACTTTATACAATAATCATATAAATAATCATAACCTGAAAGGGCTCATTTAATTTTAATGAGCCACATATAGATAGACCCACAATCTATCTGCAATGGGTGGCAAATAGAGGTGTGAATCTTCACTAGTTCCTCGATTCGATTCGATTCTGATTATTAAGCTAACGATTCGATTCAATTCGATGTTACGATGCATCATGATGCATCACGATGCATTGCATCCTTTTTTTTATTACTGCACATTGCTACATTTATATTGATGAATGTAAGAAGGCAGATACAGTATGTAAACTCCTTTGTTTGTTTTTTTCCTCAAGAAGTATACTTAAGTATACTATTTAATAGGAAACAAGACAAAATTGTTCTGTAAACATCAGACAACAGCAGCATTTAAAACTAAAACATTAGGAAAACTAAAAGTGCATAAAACTGTCAATTAGGGTTTTTAAGTACTTAAGTACTTTAAGTGCATTTTTTATCACTCGTGTCTCACAACCCTCCGCCATTTTTTCTACCGCCACATACATGTACGCGACGAATGACGTCAGCAGGCTATAATCGATTATGGGTTATTACTGCATCGATGCAGAATCGTCCACCCCCGCATCGCGATGCATCGCGCAATCGATTAATTGTGACACCCCTAGTGGCAAATGCATCAATCCTCATTTAGCACAAGTACAGTAGTAATAGGAATATTTCAACCATCATCAATGGTTGATAAAGACTCGAACACTATGTGTAGTATATATTGACTCTAATATCCAGACAATTCCAGACTGCAGAACACCGAGGAGTGTAATTTTCTCTTGGCGTGTCAGCTAAAGACATTCATTAGGATCTATAGAGCTTTAGGATCTTGCTAATGGCTGTGTGCTTCTGGAATCAACACAGAAACAAGCTTCACAGTGGGACAGTTCTGGACTAATAGCTGTAATCATCAATTAGTCGCCATTAACATAACAAGCTAAAATGAACCAATTAAGAATTCATCAGGCGGCCGGCCATTTTGAAGAGTTTTTCTATTACAGATAAAGGTCTTGCCAGAATTTGGACATCTTTATTAATTTAGGTGTGTTTGTATAAAAACAAAGCTTAATTATTTTGCATTATGTTGGCAGAATCTGCACAATATTGTGCATATGGCCCCCCTTGTTGCCCCAAGTGGACTTGTATTGTGGTCCCCCAACCCCTTCAACTAACCCCCCCCACAATGTTGGTGCCCCTACACTGTGTACTATGCATGTAGGAATAGGCAATACTGATATGGCCAATGAGTACAGAATAGAAAATGCTAAATAAAAACCCCATGAAGTGCATTGAAATCTGCTGCTTTGTTCGATGCACTTGATTCAATAGCTGGGTTTTCATCCAAACGTAAAAGCAAAAAAAGAAAAACAAATTTCAAAAAAAATTAATGTCAACATTGGGATTTAAAATAAGGGAAAATTCCCAAACCCTAAACTGCAAAAAATTATGTTCAAGAAAAAAAATCTTAGTATTATTGTCTTGTTTTCAGTAAAAATATCTAAAAATTCTTAAATTAAGATGGTTTTCATGATGAGCAAAACGACCCAAGAAAACAACTCTAGTTCTCAGACCAGAAACATCAAATTTCAGAATTTTTAGATATTTTTGCTGAAAACAAGACAAAAATACTAAGAATTTTTTTTCTTGAAAATCATTTTTGCAGTGTAACAGCCCCCTCCGTGCAAAAAATGACGTTTTTACCATTTTTGTCTTGTTTTCAGTACAAATATATAAAAAGTCTTAAAATAAGACACTTTCTTGATGTGCAAAATGATGTGCAAGAAAATAAGTCAAATTTTTAGACTAAATATCCAATTTATGTAAATTCACTGCAAAAATTACTTTCAAGGAAAAACTTACTCAGTATTTTTGTCTTGTCTTCAGTAAAAATATCTAAAAAGTCTTAAATTAAGATGGTTTTTCTTGATGAGCAAAGCGCCCCAAGAAAATAAGTCTAGTTTTTAGACCAAAAATATCAAATTTAAGTGATTTTGTGCATAAAACAAGCAAAAAAATCTGCCAATGGGGTAAGCAAAAAATCCTGAAAATCTTTCTTAAACACTAATTCAAGAAAAAATCAAGAAAAATGTGCTTACCCCATTGTCCGAATGATGTCATAAAACTGTTAATTTGTATTAGCAAGAGTGAGTATGTTTTGAATCCTCATCTCTTCTACATCCTAATTTTTTTGTTTTTTGGTGCACACTAGTTTATAGATATTTTTAACACTATAATACTAAAAGCCAAATTTTAAATTTGATTTCACTGTGATTTTAAAGATGTCTTCTACATAAAATACCACCATCAAGTTTCTGAATGGGGGTACCAAAAATTTTAATTGTCTGTCGCATCTGTCACAGAACCACAGAAACACACATGTATACACTCACAAACAGTAATACCCAAGCAAGCAGGTCCATCACCATGACAACCAAAGACAGCAACAAGCTGTGGCAGAATCAATGCGTTAAAATGATGATCGATGCTGTGCATCCCTGTGCACCCGAATGCAGTCCTGTCATGTTATCTCAACACCAGTTACCCACCCTGAGGCCCGTACGCGTGTGTTATATTGACAACTGCCCTGCTGGATTGATTGAATGGTGATGTTGATATTTTGCTTTAGTGAGATTTAAGAGAGGATTGCATGTTCAAGCTGTCTGGTCACACGTGTGCGCCAATATGAGCTAACAAATCAATTAGAAGCTCACAATGAAATCCCAGAAGAACTTTTGTCATTTTCACGAATCCCTCCTGACCGCGGTAGAGAATAGAAATGGCTTACTCTTAATCGCTCTCTCTCACACACACGGAGTACACATTCAATTCAGATAAGATAAATAAGACTTAAAATTAGGGATGCACTGATTTAAATGTTTTATTATTTTTTTTGGCTAATAGCAGTTTTAACAAACAAATGTGACCTGTCATTAAAATAGATCACTGTTTTGATCATGTTTAAAATAAGCTAAGTTCAAAAACACATGCATTAGCTATTACTAGCTAGTTTATTAGCTTGTATATTTATAAGGCCAACATTATAAATGTGCCACAAGGCAAAATGAAACTAAATACAAATAAAACAACATAAGGTTGTTTAATCTACAAAACATTTCTTATGAACAACAATAACTGATATTTGACTTATTACTATGGATTATATTTCATATTTCCATAATAAACTCTTACCGTGTGTACACACCAGACCCGAGTTCAACGATTTGCGCAATATATTACATACAAAGTCAATGCAAAGACGCGATCAGACGTGTCCTCGAGTGGGGCGATGTGAATGATGCAATATGGGTGGCGTGTTAGCAGCGAAAACACACGCTATTCGCCTCAAACGCGTTTTCGCCCAAGTTGAAAATATTCAATTTGAGCGAAAAATTTGCATGACACAAAGTTAAATCCCGCAAGTAATCTAGAGTGATGCCCCACGTTTGGTGTTTAAGTAGCATAACAAATGAGTCTAGTGCTGTTGCTTTATATATCAATCGCTATTTCAGACAGATTTATTTGTTTTTTCCCACTTAAAGGTGTCAAAGAATGCATTGCAATAATATGTTAAATTGTTCTTTAATATTTACATAGAAGGTATGTAACTTTATTAAGTGCAAAACTGATCCAGAAACATATGTACATGTTTATTTACAACCCAAGGATTTGTCCTGTGAATGAAATGGTCTATTTTTGCCCTATTTGGAAAGGTCATGAATATTAATGTTGAGCTCTGCTCTGATTGGCTCTGCTCTGAGGCTCATCCCAGTAGCTCACATTAGTAAACAGACCTTATATGTTTAAAGGAGCATTTCACCCGTGGAAACATTAATCTATATTAAAAGTGGATCATATTTGTAGTCGAAATGTAACATAAATTTACAATTTGGAGTGTTTGTAGTTTCACCCCCTCTATACAAAGATATATGACTTCCTTCTTTCAATAATGCAAAATGATGATTTTTACATCATTGAAAGAAGGAAGTGCAACACTGAAATCCATATTTCTCCTGTCTCAGGGAAAACAGAGGAAATGATGCATGACCATTCAAAAAAAATGACTGGGTTTCTAACTATACAAAGCTTAATGCAAATGGGTGAAGTGTCCCTTTAAGCCAGTATCAGACGAAAATACAGATTTTGAGGAACAACTAATTGTTTGGAGATTGTTAATGGACGTTTCTGAGTGGTAAGTTTGTTCTTGTGTTTTAGTATGGACCTGCAAAACGTAACTGTAACATCAATAGTAGAACTTCAGCCTAAACGCTAGCATATAGCATTAATTAGCATGTAGCGCTAACTCAGCAGTCACAATTTTGTTTTTACGATTTTAACAACTTTGTAATTAATTTAATGTGTAATTTAATGTTGGGGGAGTCATCTCGACTGGGATGTCACAGTCTGTGTTATGTTGAGATTGTCTGTTTTCCAGCAGTCCTTTGCATGAGGTTTACATAAAAATGAAGAAACAAATGCTTTTGAGGCTTGCAATATGTCATTACCATGTACAGAGCTCTTACAATTTATATATGCCTAGGTACATTTTTTTATTCTATGGGACCTTTAAATGAGCTATACACTATCGATTTGTTTATAACGCTAAAAAAATTGGCCAGTACATCGATGCATCTCTACTTAAAATATTGAATTAAGTTTAATCAAGCACTTTCATACTTTTTCTTGTTTTAAAGGTGATGTAATTTATTTCTGTACCAGAAATCACTAAAAGGAATGGCAAACACTGCAAAAAATGACTTTCTTCCTTAGTTTTTTTTTGTCTTGTTTTCAGTAAAAATAAAAAAAAAATCTTAAATTAAGATGCATTTTCTTGATGAGCAAAATTACCTAGGAAAAAAGTCTAGTTTTTCAGACAAAAAAATATAAAATTTAAGCGAATTTGTGCTTAAAACAAGCAAAAAATCTGCCAATGGAATAAGAAACATTTTCTTGAATTAAGTGTTTATGAAAATGTTTATTTCAAGAAATTTTTTTTTCCATTGGCTTTTTTTTGCTTGCTTTAAGCACTAATTTACTTAAAGTTGATATTTTTTGTCGAAAAACTACACTTATTTTCCTAGGTCATTTTGTTCATGAGAAAATACATCTTAATTTAAGAATTTTTAAATATTTTTCCTGAAAACAAGCCAAAAATACTAAGAAATCATTTTTTTGCGATGAATATGAACAAAGTAATAAATTCTGTAAGTTTTGTGTTTACAATTTTGGAAAAGCTTCGGAAAGAAAAATATATCTTTATGATTTTACAACATTTTCTGAGCATGTCAGGCAGTAAAGCTGAGTTTAGATTCAAAACTGTGGCTAATGGAGCATAAGTGCAATGCCAATATGTGTGTGTTTTGGTTTTAACAGATTTATGTCACTCACTTGTGCAAGGGAACACTTTTACATATTATTCGGACATAATGACATGCCAGGTCCTTCATGCTGTGCCATCTACTTCTCTCTCCGTATTTGTGTGTGTGTGCGTGGAGACCCAGCAAACACTGCCATATGAAGTCACTCGCTGCACAGTCTCCTAGCAACTGTCGTCAGGGGCAACCCCTGCTTCGCTTTCCAGACGGCAAGCGGTGATGGCTGCATCTGTGCTGCTTCTACGATTCTCCCTTGTTTTCTGTTTTTTTAGTGGGGGTGGAAGACAGGAAACAAGTGGGAAGTGAGACAGCTAGCTGCGTCCATCAACTCTGATTTCTGTCTCACTCCCGCCTCCGGTGCCAGGGCAAGCACACACACACAAAGAGAGACCCTCATGCAAACAAAAGAAGGACAGTCAGTCGCTGCCTGCAAACTACTGTATCACGTCCATTCATTGAATTTTCTGCATCATCAATCTCTGCTGCACCCACGATTAGCATCACTACATTTACGACGTCATCACACCCAGTACAGTACAGAGTAAATCACCTGAACAACGTCAAAAATGTATAGGGGTTTCACTATTTGTGTGCATCAATTCAGTGCAAAAATATTCACTAACCACCCACAGTCAAGTATAAAGAGAATCGATCTGCGCAAGAATAGCATGCAATTGACATGATGCCTTAATGTGAATCAGACGCTAAACAATGCAGACAGTGCGTAGAAATGACTGATGCAGTTCAGATTTTTACCACCTACTTAAACTTCAGCTGATGGGACAGGGCTGTGTGTCTCATCCAATCCATATGTACCAAAGGATTCAATTAATAAACATCAATTCTTCCCATAACACATATAGATTTCTTATTTAGGAAATAATTTTAGGAAAGCTGTCATTAAGAACACACCACCATATGTAAACCTTAGCAAAAACAATTACTCGCATGTATCGATATTTTCTTACACCCCCTAATTGTTATAATTGTAAGATATATTAAGATAATTATAAGATCTGGCTGCAAGGAGCACATGCACGCGCGCACTTACACACACACAAAAGCGAAACATCTTCGCATTGGATAAGAACACGTTATATCATAAATAATAATAATAAAACACAGACGCGCAGTGATGTACTACTTTGCCACATCACAGCTCATGACGTTGACACGATATGCAGTCTAAACTCAGAAGACAAAAAAAATCACAAAAAAATAGAAATTAAATAGTTTTCTCCAAATGTTAAAATTAACAGATGCATTGTCTTTTATGATGTGCAACACAACTAACTCTGTTAAGATCTAAAAAAAGTCAATTCAATCAATGATTGAAATCAAACTTTGATCTCATCATTAGATTGAGACTTCAGCCTGGATTTCACAGACAGGGTCACAAATCTACTCAATACAGAATTTAAGCATAATAAAATAAAAACAAAACAGAGAGCAGATGTTTTGAATGGATACATATTATCTGTATAATAAATTAAAACGTACAGGTGCAGCTTTCCTGCTATGAAATATGTGTCTGGACGCACTGCCCTGGCCCTTCTACTGAACCCGAAAGCCAGACCAAACTCATCATTTTTATGGAACCATTTCGTGTCATTTGGAAAAGAGATCTGTGGTCATGATTTGAAGCAGTAACACTTTCCTTCACATCTGCACTGCCTTCATAACTCAGTCCACCATTACGATGTCATTTAGTTTAGTACAGGCCACATCACAGGAAGGATATTGCTTTACACATGCTTTTTCGCACCTCTAACATGTAATTCATACACACACTGGCCGTCACACAACTCTCCAGAGACTCTACATGTGTGTTTGTGATGTATTGTTTC
Organism: Misgurnus anguillicaudatus; assembly: GCF_027580225.2. Lineage (NCBI taxonomy): Eukaryota > Metazoa > Chordata > Actinopteri > Cypriniformes > Cobitidae > Misgurnus > Misgurnus anguillicaudatus. The sequence goes on along the minus strand of NC_073351.2, from coordinate 30,727,526 downwards.
TGACAGGGTGCATTTCTCAAGAGAAATGTAGCAGTTTGTCACACTAAACACAGGAAATACAGTTACAGTGTACAGACAGCCGTGAATTTGTACACTGTAAAGTTGAGACCCAGACTCCATATATTATAGTAAATGATCGTGAGATAGTACAGTATTTTAACAGCTGAAAAAGAAAAATCTGAAATGAGTATTTTAATACATTGTAATACATTTTTACTGTTCAGTCGTTGCTTCAGTTTTTTATAAGTTGGGTAAGAGCAGCACCTAGTGGATAATAGCAGAACTATGGATTGCTGTAAAACCCTGTCATTGGCAGCAGTGTTTCCCCTAGGTTTACATCTTTGGGGGGGGGGGGGGGGGGGTGTTTGGGTATGTATATACGGGGTTAAATTGTGATTTGTTATGTGGGAGCTCTGTGGGGAGGGGTACTTCGAGGGGTAACATGTTTAATCCTGATGACAGCAAAGCCACTGGTGTGTTTCAATGACATTCTGGACTTCTGATAGGATTTGATAAGTTTCAGCTTTAAGTCTGTGTCAGAGGTTGACCCAAAATATTTTAAAAAGAGCGTCTTAAATGATGCAAGTCTATGAGTTTGACACCATATATTTATTTGTTTAACATGTCATTATGCACAATTGATCAAACTTTGAAGGAAGTTAAAATAATCAAGCTCCTTAAATAATTCTAGGCATAAGATGCTACCCCAAAAGACTTAATTATCAAGAAAAGCTACAACACACAGTACTGTATCAACATCATGTCTTAGAAATTAGCCATAGAGATTCCCTATGCTGGTCAGCAGCTAGTAAAACAATCACTATAGGTTTGATTTGTGTAATCAAAATACATTATTTTACTAAACTATACAATGAGTTATATCCAGTGTTATCCAGTTAACATACTGTAATTAAATGAATTACATACATACTTTAGTCTTCTATTAAGTTCTCAACGCACCATTCTTACCTCTCTCTCTCTCTCGCTCGCTCTCTCTCTCTCGCTCTCTCTCTCCTTTACAATGTCAAAAGATCCTGCGTGCTCGTTCTTGAAGCTGCTCTGAGTTTTTTCGCTTGAGCTGCATATTTTCAACTTGCGCGAAGACGTGTTTAAAGGGAAAAGCGTGTGTTTTCGCGGCAATTGCGCCGGCCGATTCGCGTCATTCGCAAATTCAGAAATATGACAGCATACAATCTTACTGTTACACAGAGTTACTACAAAACACGTGCGCGGCGCGGGCATGTATAGCATGAGAGAGAGGGAGATAATGCGCGCGGGTGTGTGGGAAAGTCATGATAAACTCGATCAGTCGTCTTCTCTGTCAGTAACATCCCTGACTGTTGATGTTTACGCAGAAAAATAAAGTATACGGAGGCGGACTTTCAAAACACCGTCACAAGTTATGGGAGAGAGAGGCGCGCGCTGCACAGAGAGAGAGCATGCGCAGTAAATTAAGCCGAACAGTAAATAAATGTGCGCACTCAATTGGATAATTGTACGTAAACGCGCAAACACTGACAGAATCATGCCATCGTGGAAATAAGATAAATAACATATTACTTGAGGGCTGTTTAGTTTGTTTAATAAAATAACAAATTGTTCTCTGGCACTTCAAAGAAAATCATATCAAATTTACTTGACCTTCAAGGGGGGCGGGTGGAGCCGTAAGGAGGGCGGGGCGCCCCCCTTATATAATGGTAGGGGAAACACTGGGCAGGGAAGCCTTTTCTCTTAAAGGATTAGTCAATTTTCTTAAAAAAAATCCAGATAATTTACTCCCCACCATGTCATCCAAAAAGTTGATGTCTTTTTTTGTTGAGAAGAAATTATGTTTTTTGAGGAAAACATTCCAGGATTTTTCTAATTTTGATGGACTTTAATAGACACCAACACTTAAAGGAATAGTCTACTCATTTTCAACATTAAAACATGTCATTACCCCAACCAAGAATTGTTGATACATCCCTCCACCATCTGTGCGCACGCACGCAAGCGCCGGAGCGCGCCGCGACACTTCAATAGCATTTAGCTTAGCCCCATTCATTCAATGGCACCATCCAGAGACAAAGCCAGACGTGACCAAACACATCAACGTTTTTCCTATTTAAGACGAGTAGTTATACGAGCAAGTTTGGTGGTACAAAATAAAACATAGAGCTTTTCTAAGCGGATTTAAAAGAGGAACTATATTTTATGGCGTAATAGCACTTTTGGGAGTACTTCGACTAGCCTGAAAAGTCCGCTCCCCTTCTCCCTCTCATAATGGGAGAGGGAGAGTGTTACTGCGCCGAGTCGAAGTACTCCCAAAAGTGCTATTACGCCATAAAATATAGTTCCTCTTTTAAATCTGCTTAGAAAAGCGCTACGTTTTATTTTGTACCACCAAACTTGCTCGTATAACTACTCGTCTTAAATAGGAAAAACGTTGATGTGTTTGATCACTTCTAACTTTATCTCTGTTTGATACCATTGAATGAATGGGGCTAAGCTAAATGCTATTGAAGCGTCACAGCGCGCTCCAGCGCTTACGTGCACGCACACATATGATAGAGGGATGTATCAACAATTCTTAGTTAAGGTAATAACATATTTTTAATATTAAAATGAGTAGACTATTCCTTTAACAGTTTTAATGCAGTTTAAATAGCTGTTTCAAAGGACTCTTAACGATCTCAAACGAGGCATAAGGGTCTTATCTAGTGAAACGATTGTCATAAAAAATGCACTTTTAAACCACAACTTCTCTTCTTCCTCCGGCTGTGTGACGACACTGACGAGCCAGCGCTACCTCACGTAATTGCGTAATGACGTGGAAAGGTCACGTGTTGCATATATGAAACGCACATTTGCAGACCATTTTAAACAATTAACTGACACAAAGACATTAATTAGTATCATTCCACAAACAACAACGCTGGAACGGTCCTCTTTCAACACACTTGTAAACACTGGGGCGTAGTTTCGATACGTCATCCGTGACCTTTTGACGTGATGGCGTATTACGTGAGGTCACGCTGGCTTGTCACACAGCCGGAGGAAGATGAGAAGTTGTGGTTTAAAAGTGCATTTTTTTTTCTTGCTAAAAATGACAATCGTTCCACTAGATAAGACCCTTATGCCTCGTTTAGAGTCCTTTGAAACTGCAATTTTAAACTGCATTAAAACTGTTAAGTGTTGGGATCCATTAAAGTCCATTAAAATGAGAAAAATCCTGGAATGTTTTCCTCAAAAAACATAATTTCTTCTCAACTGAACAAAGAAAGACATAAAAAGTTTGGATGACATGGTGGTAAGTAAATTATCTGTATTTTTTTTATAGAAAATTGACTAATCCTTTAATAGACGTGATAATTCGTCAATGGCGGGGGAAAGAGTTATTTTGATATTTTGATGAGATAATGAGGTCTAAAAAGTAATAAAATGCTTATGTTTAATTAGGGCTGGACAATAATTCAATATCAATATATCTCGCGGTATAATATTTTTCGATAACGGTGATATAATTTCTAAACGCATTTCCGATATTTCGATATACATTACGGCGTCCCGTGGCCGTTCACATGTCATGCGTAAAAACACGTTAAAGGCGACTTTTTAGTCGTGCGTAGGTTCTACGCCGTAGCTGACGCGCACCTCGCAAATTTTTTAACAGCGCGTCAGTTCTACGCGGACCGCAAGCGCTGTGATTGGTCCACCAGAACCCCTCCCGTCAGGTAAAAAACTGAGTCATAGGTTTCTTCTTCTCTGACGGTCGCGCTGCTACTGTGGTTACGCGCGCGTGTTTGCACGTCGACGGGGGCGACGACGCAAAAGTATAAATGAAAACCGACGCGGAACCTATGCCGTCGCTGCTACGCCGTAGGACCTACGCACGACTATAACGAGCCCTTTAAACGCGGGTCAAGGCGCAACTTCCCTATAAAACGCGTGGCGTCTTTTGTAGTTAAGCAATCATGAGCCGCAAACTCTCGGGGACGACGAGCAAACGAAATGCGGATTTAAATCGCTCATCTGTACTTTGCGCCAAATCATATCATTGTCACCATGCGATCAATTAATCTATTCGGGACTTTGGAGTGTTTGCCCAAAGAAGAGCTGTCACTCAGAAGTACGAGAAGGAGGTGCGGGGTTAGTTCGCATTAAGTCACAGCTTCCAATGACGACGCCATATAGGGAGGGAGAACAGGAGATGTAATGCACATAAACTAAATTACTGGTGAGAAAAAATAGGCTTAACCCATAAAGTGCCATGGTTAGAAAAGGGTAAAGATGAGGAGAAAAGATAAGTATGTATGCTGCTGTGTCACCTGGTTATGAGTAATATGTATAATATATCAAATATATCACTATCTAGCTTGCTAAGCAATTACAAGAGATCAGTATTTTTTATTTTTCTAACAGTATGTAAAATTAAATACTACCATTGAAATGTTTTAGGGTCACATTGACTTATTCATATTTTCTCCACATATTACTATAGTAGCAAATGTATCAATATGGACTAACACAGATGGAACTATGAAAGTCAATACTGTGACTGAATAAATCCATAATATATCAAAACACAACCTGGTGGCAAAAAATGCATAATAGTTTATAAATGTAAAATAAATAATTGTGTTTTTTAATGTTAAAATAGCTCTTCTTTGTCCCTTTTATGAGATGTTGATGTTAGAAATGGCCCCAAGCCTATTTAAGTTTGAGACCCCTGCATTACAGCATTTAACACTGACTGACGTCCATGGTGCAATTATAATATTATTAAGCTGAGCCTGAAAGTCTGGTTTACTGGACAGTGATATCACTTTTTTTGTATGAAGACTTAACACGTATTAAAGGTGAACATTAATATATTTATCCCTTTTCATTTTAAATATGATATAGTTTTATAGGAGAAGGTTTCATTGGCAGATTAATTTTTTCAGAGGTTTGTTTTTGGTTCAGACATCCATTGCAGGCATTCTTGGCAGTATTTTCTGAGGCTTTTAAGAAATTAAGAAGTATATCATGATAAAAATTTTGGCCATATCGTCCAGCCCTATGTTTAATGGAGTGAAAAGTAGACTTCTGCTTAAAGGGGGGGTTCATCTTAGAATGAAAATACTGTCATCATTTTCTAACTCTCATGTTGTCTAGTTTCTTTCTGTTCAACACAAAAGAAGATATTTTGATAAATGATGGTAAGCACACAGTTGACGGTACCCACTGACTTCCATATTATTTGATTATCCTACTATAGAAGTCAATGGGTGCCGTCAACAGTGTGGTTACCATCAGTTATCAAAATGTCTTCTTTTGTGTTCAAAAGAATAAAGAAACTTAGATTTAAAACAAAATGGGTTGAGTAAATGATGACAGAAACTTTATTTTTTGACAAACTAGCAGTGCTTCCAAAACTGTGGTCCGTGGCCCCCCCAGTGGGCCATAGCGTTACTGCAGGGTGGCCTTGGCTAGAAATTGTTCCCCCTCCCTATTATATAAACATAAAGCATAGATTTTTTTTCCCATTATAGTGAGGTGAGATACATTGCTTGTAAATGGTTTTAGATTTTTTTTTAAATAGTTATGTCATTAATTGCAATAGATTTGTGAACTATGTAGCTTCTGTTACACACTTTGATGCATTATAATTGTAGATAGTATGCAGAAAGTATTTAGTGTTATGGGTTTTAAATATATTTGCAAAGAATGTTTACGTTATCTTTCACCAGAATATAAAAATATTACATTTTATAGTTCTCATAATTCACACGAGATTTCGTAAAAATTGGTAAAAAAATGTTAATGATTTTGTGCAAAGAGACAATTTGCTTTATTAAAAATACGTAATATACAAATGGTTTTTGCTATGTTTTTGGGTGGCCTTACCACTCCGAAGTTTAGGAAGCTCTGAACTATATATTTAAAGGACCGATGTGTAATTTTTTAGCGCCAACTAGTGGTGAGATTGCAAATTGCAACCAACGGCTCAGTCCACAGCTCACCTCTCCCTTTCAAAACCCACAAAGAAGCTACGGAAGCTGACACAGGATCAACACGTCATCGTCTGAGACAACATAGTGACAAAACACGCTCTATAGGGCAGTTTGTCAATTTAGGGCTACTGTAGAAACATGGCGGGCGGCGCAAAATGGCGACTTACATTTAAGGGGACCCGCGGATTATCTAGATAAAACCGGCTCATTCTAAGGTAATAAAAACATAACGGTTCATTATATAAGGTCTTTATACACCACTAATATAGTTATTAGGGCTGGGCAAAAAAAATATTTTTCGATTAATCTTTTTTTTTTTTTTACGTGGTCGATTCAAAATCGATTCTCAAAGGCAATCAAATTCTCAAATAAATTTTTCCCCATATTTATTTTCGCAAACATTGAACGTAAGATTAACATTAATCTTATTACTAGTCTTCTCTACAAGATGTCACCATCTTTGTTGCCTTGTGCGATGTTACCAAGGAATGAGAGGCGAGCCTGTCATTCATTCATTCAGTCAGTCTATATTCTAATATATTCTAATATAATATAATATACAGATAATATAAAATAACATTCTAATATAATATAATATAATATATATTCACTGAGTTGAATCAAGAATCTAGTATAAATAGCGGGGGGAAAAAATCTGAAACAAAAATCGAACCGAGAATCGAATCGATAGCGTGTGAATCGAAATCGAATCGATCTGGAACATTTGAATCGATACCCAGCCCTAATAGTTATGTATATTATATTGCATTTCTGTCGAGAGAACCTTCTAAAAGTTACACAATGCACCTTTAAGCTCTAAATTTTGTCCTGAGAATAAGACCCTTTAATTTCCTCTGAATTACCATTTTAGATGAGATATAAATGTCTTAAACTGTGTTCAGATTTGTCATAGATTTTAGACAAATATTTTAGTTAAATTTAAATAATTCTCATCATATTCTTCCAAAAATAAAGAATCATGCTATTCATACTGTATACATTCTACAGCTCAATACTGTGCCAACATCTGTCTATATTAATTTATAATAAGGTACTTTACATAAAAAACATAAGCAAGATTTTCATAATGTCTCCTGAGCTATAAAAGAGCATCATCCAGGCATATTCAAAATGCATTTTTCCTCAGGGCAGGTATGCAAATAAGTAAGCAAATAAATTATTCAAAATTACTCATGTCTAAAAAAATTATCTAGCTCTGCATCATTTAAATTGCACTTTGACCATTTTCGGTTCCTCAAAAAAGCATTCAGTCCAAGCCAAAGGTTCTTAAAAGAACCATTTCGGTCATACCTTTTTATAATCTAACCTTTTTTCCCCCTACAAAGAAACAGAAAAGTTCTTCAGATCTAAAAGGTTTTTTAGGGAACCATTCATCCAAAAATGGTTCCTCTTGCATTGTGTATCTCCTTTATTTTTAAGAGTGTAATGCACTAGTTCATTGCACTGAACTGGTATTAAAAGCCAGGAATAAATCCTGTGTTTCGTGTTTCATTGCACCTCTCCCCAGGGCTCGATTAGAGATGAAGTGACCTTAAAACAAAGGCAGAAAAACAATTCATTTGGCCCTGTTGACCTTTCACCTTTAAACTTGGGCAGAGAAGGGCTTGAAATACAATGGTTTAAATCAAGCCAACGGAAACTACACATTCACAAAACAATGGCGCACACAAACCTCACCAAAGAGAGCTGAAGTGCTTCGGCTGTAGGTTAATGATTCGTGATGGCTTCATGCTATTGTTCTGAGTGTTTCTGCATTCTAGCATATTAAAATAGCACACACAACCACATAATGCATAACAGTACAAGCATGCACCTTTAGGCAAAAAGAAAACAAAAGCATTGACACAAAACGCAAACTTGCAATCATAATATGCATCACATCTCTGCTTAAAATAAGCAGATGTCAGCACTATTGATATGCAATGCAGGGCTTTACACCCAAATTCCCATAGACCAGCCGTAAGTTGGTACGCAGCCAATGCAATCACCAAGGAATACACACAAATACACCTCACACTCCTGTGGTCGATTTCTCATTACATTCAAGCACGAAAAGACATGTTGTATAAAGGGAATCGAAGAAAACAAAGATTGTGACATCTGTCAGAATTGGAGAGCCATCTAGTGGGACTTGGGTAATTCATTTGCCTCACTTTTCAGTTGTTTATCAGGGCTTAGTTTATTTGCATCAGTAATTAATGCTCTCCTACTTTGGCCAAAACTGTTTTTGTGAGGTAAAATGCAATTTTTGACATCTATTTTAGGTCTGACATAACATTGGCTCAACCGATGGTGTAAATTTGTAGGAGGATGTTTGGTGATTTTGGCACACAAATTCACTTTTATCACTGAGATGCTATGGTATTATATATTTATGCATTTGGCAGACGCCTCTATCCAAAGTGACTTACAGTGCATTACAAGCGACACATCATTAGAAACCCCACATTAGTAACCTTTTTGGCAACTTAAAAATGACAAACCCCACTTTTATTGCACAAGCTGTAGGTAATCCAAATTAATATGCAAAAGATGCATACTTTGGCACACTATGCACTACAACTTAAATTCTGCATTAAAAGTGAGCATGCTAAGATGAAATCTTCTAGCTTTTAAGCTCATACTGTATTATGCAATACTCTAGCTCCCTCTAGTGGAGACACATACTTTATGGACCACGTCTCCAAGCTTTTTGTAAGCAACATTGTAAGCTCATAATGCTGAGACTCATAAAGCACTCTGTGAACTTAAAGATTGTCTTTGTGGACATGCTAGTCCAGAGTCCAGATAAAGCTGGATGTGGACTCGGGTCTTGACTCGAACCAGATCTCTGGTCTTGACTCTAGTCTAGACCAGGGTTCTTCAAACTTTTTGTGAGCCAGGGCTACCACAATGGATAAAACAGTCTGGAGGATTACTTTTTGATATAGTCTATTCAAAACGTTTTTGTATTACTTGTTGGTTTTATTTGACTTGTTAATATGTTTTATCATTGTTTAAAATGTTAACATCCATAAAAGAAGCCAAGCTATTGTAAATAATGTAATAAATAAATATTAAAATTGAGGCTAATTGAATTGAATGCTTTTTAGAGAGCTGCTTCACCTATAGCCTGGTAAGTAATTCAATGTTTTGCTTTAAACATTTGCAAATATTGAATCTATTTTTAACCTTTTTAATAGGGATGCACCGATAGGATTTTTTTGGGCCGATACCGATACCGATTTAAACAGACAACTTCTGGCCGATACTGATGCCGATACCGATATTAAACACTTGTATACAATACTATACAGTTGGTCTATTAGCTAGTTTATTTCTGCATCAAATTATTTTTACTGAACATGGATTTGATCTAATTAACATTCAACTGACCAACATAATAAGAGAGGCACAAATTAAGCTAAAACAAATATAATAAGACAGCATGACAATCTTCAAAGGTTGTCAACATTAACTATTTTTTTTACATATAATGGATTTCTTTATGTAGTTAATTAATAAACAATTGGTATCGGCCTTTCTCGTGCTAATGCCGATATGCCGATGGTTTTAAATTCATCAAAAATCGGCCGATAAATATCGGTGGCCGATACATCGGTGCATCACTACTTTTTAAGTAATGCATTTACAAAGTGGGGGTCTTCTTCCTCAGTTTAGTTTTTCAGTTTACAAATTCCGCCATCTAAATAGGAAATCGGCATGGCGCAAGCGCAACTGGCTTTTAAAGGGGATGAGAGCTGAGACTCTCATTGGTTTAAAAACACACCCATTACTCATTATGAGAATAGGAACAACCTTTTCAGACACAAACCATTTTTCCCATCGTTAAATTAGTAAAAGTGGAATCGCACACGCCTGTTTAGACCGTGCACTTTAGACAATACGCTTAGATTGTTAAAATAGGGCCCTGTGTCTTAAGTACTAGTCGAACCAATTAGCAGTTAGTTAGGCCTAATCATTGTACAATCACACCACAGTTATAGTTACATTTTTGCTACAAAATAAACCAATTTAAAGCCATTTGTTTGTTGTTGCTTTTGTTTTAATGGTTAAGTGGTCTTATTTCAACATGCAGTTTGTAAAAAGAGATTTTGCTTGGGAACTAATGTGGTCAGAACCAACGTTTACATTACTGCGTTCTCTGGAATCCTCTCAAGCAGAAGATTTCTACAATCCGATTGGTTTCCGCCAAACCGCGTCACAGCTCATTACCATAAAGTTCACTTGATTTCAACTTTCCCCGACGTTCACACCATCCAAAAAGCTCCTTGCCTGAGATCGTGTGAATGTGTGCTTACTTTTTGGAGTTAAATGAGACCAATCTACCTTTTTATGTAACATACTGTACTTAAAACAGTTATGATTGGTCTTGAAGAAAAAAATACATGACTAACTTTTAAGACTAAAAGTTTGTGCAACCGGCCACAGGTCTTGTTTTATAGCATCTTTACCAAGAATTCTGCCTTAAAAACCCCAGTGAGTGAAAGAAAGGGTACTGTAATAAGGAAAACACACTAAAATGATACAAAGCAAATCTCAACAATTCTGAAATGTACTGTATGTAGCAGGAAATAAGAGATATACACCTAATAAATTAATTTAACTTTTTTCCTTTTTATCAACAATTTCTGGTGATCCCTCTAGAACCTCTTGGAGGACCCCTGGGGGTCTCCGGACCCCAGTTTAAAAACCCCCGTTCTAGATAATGTTCCTGTAGCACAGCTGGTACAGTAAAGCATTGTGCTAACAGTGCAAAGGTAATAGGTTCAATCCCAAACAACATACTGTATAGTGATAAAATATGCCAGCTCCACATAAGTCTGCCACATGTAACCTATTTTATATTCTATCAACTGACCTTCAGTCAGTCAGACTTGAACGTTTCGTCTCATGTTAATATTTTCACGTTCTGACTGCCAATCCAGTGCCAGAATCTGACAGTCATGTGAGGCTTCAGAATGACTCGGAGTGAGTTGTGTGCTTACATTATATTCAGCATGCATACCCAGTCCTCCTTCATTAGAATGGTACCTGACAGATCTCATTTTGATTGATTGACATTAAATCCTCCAGCAGTCCCCAGTGCAGGAAATGTGCATCTCTGAATACTACACACACTGTGCAATGTACTCCCTAACCACACAAAAATCCATCCCACCCGTATGTCATTTCAAATTCCATCAGATTGCACACTGCTGTTTTATATTACACCAAATGCAATATTTACACACAGTCATAAACAAGTGGAAATGTAAGATAATGTATGCTTCCCTGTCGAGTGGAACTAATTTAATTTCTTACAATCAGGTCTGCTGCACCACTGTGCATCAAAATACACAGAAAAAACATCAATACAGAAAGTGGGAATCTAACCCACTGTAAAATAAAATGCTGCAAGTCAATTCAACCTAATATTTTAAGTTTTGGCTTACAAAGTTGACAAAACTTATAAATTCAAGTTGAAATTATTTAACTTAATTTTTTTACTTAAAGTAACATATAAATATGTGCCGATTTGACAAAAAAAAGTAGTCTGGCTGTTGAATCTCTAAGGCAGATGTTTTCACACACAATCCTCTCTCCAATATAACAAAACATTCTGCTGATGGAGCAAAACCCTAACAAAACCACCTCCATGCTCACCTGACCCAAGCATCTCATGTTACAGGGCCTACCTAAGTTATGATAATCATTTGCCAATCTATTGAGGTAAAGCTGATGCATATCGATACAAAACAGCAAGAGCTGGCTAAAATAGTCAGGTCTGGTGTGATTGGCTGGCTGTTAGTCAGATTACACCTGTTTGGTCCATAAAACTGATAAAAAAATCAGTAAATCTAGAAACAATGTCATGTTTACAATGCCCTAAATATTAATGGATTAGTAGTATATGAAGCTTAGCTGGTGGGGCATTGTGATAGCAACGCCAAGGTCATGGGGTTAATCCCGAGGAGCATGCACACTTTTAGATTAAATGCACTGTAAGTCGCTCTGAATAAAGTGTCCGCCAAATGTAAATCTTTGCAGAGTTTTGTTTAAAGGGCTTTTACATTTCCTTTGGTGTGTGTGTATTAGTACATGTTAACGATATGCAAAAGGTACAAACCCCAAAGTAAACGATGACGCAAGTTATCGTCTCCAACATAAATCTCTTTTCTTGGACTACAACAAACACACAGATTGTAGGCAACAATTTAATTCCTGGGATTGGTGACATAGACAAGACCGACATTATCATAATTCCTCCCGCTTCGGACTCAGCCTGTAAGTTAACTCCCATTAGCATTGCATTGTGACCGAAACTTTCAAACATGGTAAGGAGCGTCACATTTCCGTCTGATGTCAGAGGTATTCAGGCCAATCACAACGTACAGATTAGCTGGCCAATCAGGGACACAGTGCTTTTCAAATTGATGAGTTTTACAAAATCTGTCTGTTTTAGGAAGAGAGTGAAATCTGGAGCTACAAAAATGTACGGTATGTGGAAAAAATGTGTTTTTTGAACCATAAACCACGTGAACACGCATTATACTAAATACACAAAATAACGTTGTTTTTTAGCAATGAAATAGGTGCACTTTAAATGTATTTTTTACTAAATTGATAATATTTCTGGACTATGGCAGGACAATAATTCCAGGACTGTGGCACCATTACTGGAAATTTTTTTCCACACCAGTCCATTAATTAATGTGAAGAAATATATTATAGATTTACTTGCCGCTAAACATCATACAAAATCATAAAACTATGATTGGTTACTTACAGGAAGTCAATAATCTGGCTCTGTGGGAGTAGCATTGAATAAAAAAAAATGTATTCACTGTAGGCCCACATAATGGCATAGCAAATCAAATCTTTACAAACAGACACTATGGAGAACTAAACAAGCATTCAATCCAAATAAGGCAACTTTGTCTTTCTTGTCTTGGTAGAAATTATTTTAATGAATTATTTTATTATTTATTTATTAATATTATTGTTTATGTATTATTTTTTTATTATTTTAATGAATTATTTTAATGAAATATTAAGTGAACCAAGCAAAGTCCTTGTATTCAATCTGAATTGTGTTTTTCTTTACAATCTTTACACTGCAAAACATTTTTTAAGAAAAAAATTCTTAGTATTTTTGTCTTGTTTTCAGTAAAAATATATAAAAATTATTAAATTAGAATGCTTTTTCTTGATAAGCAAAACGACCCAAGTGTAGTTTTTAGACCAAAAATATAAAATTTAAGTGATTTTGTGCATAAAACAAGGAAAAAATCTGCCGATGGGGTAAGCAAAAAAAAATCTTGAAAATTTTTCTCAAACACTAAATTCAAGAAAAATTCAAGAAAAGCTTGCTTACCCCCATTGGCAGATTTTTTTTGCTTGTTTTATGCACAAAATCACTTAAATTTAATATTTTTGGTCTAAAAACTAGACTTATTTTTGAGTCGTTTTGCTCATCAAGAAAAAGCATCTTCATATAAGAATTTTCAAATATTTTTACTGAAAACAAGACAAAAATATGAAGATTTTTTTCTTGAAAATAATTTTTTGCAGTGTACTTTACTCTTTAATATTTCTGTTAATTTTATTGCCCACTCTCCGCCAAAACAATATAATGGTTGTTGTTTTGATCAATAACACTTCATAGCACAAGCAAAATGTGTCAGATATATTTTGTAGTGTGGGAGTTTTAAAAGTCTGTCTCTTAAAACCTCAGACTCATTCGCCCACTTCCTTTGGCTTTTGCTTTGTGTTTACATGTAGGCAGACTTGTGGCTATCTACTGTAAAATAAACTGAGAATGTTTTACAGATGTATTTATTTTTCTTTCTTGTTTCATTTTTTTTCTTTTTTCATAAACGCAACACTCCTATCTCAACCACATTCAATTTTCTGTTATTATTTGTGCATCCTTCTGTCAGTGTCGATTATGGGTTGTCAACATTTGACAGGAAACCAGACAAACAAAAAATCCCAGTAGACATTCAGTGCCACATTGCATCTGTGAGTCTGTGTGTGTATCACATGTCTTTGTGTAAGATCAGATCTCATTATAAAAGCTTTAATTGGACCCTCATGATCAGACGAGCATCTCTGTGTGCCAGGCTAAAGTGAACCTCAAGCCCTGCCAAAAATCAAGCATGAACACTTCTGCTAAGAAATGACACACACTCCCACACTGAAATACTGTAAAGATATTAATATGTATAAGATTTACCACAAAACGCACAACAGAAATACTCCATAAATTCATGAGGGTCAAGTCATTCGACGTACGTCAAAGAGACTCCCACAGGATTTAACTAACCGGGCTACAGTCACCCTTTTTTCTTTTCATGCCACATGTCACCTAGGAAGGGGTCTTTATTGTCACTTCTTTGCAGACATCTTATAAAAAGGATGAAACTGTCAATAATTAGTAATCTAACAGTCTCTTTGTATGCATTTCTTATAGTTAACTTTTCAAATAATAATTACGATAAAAAATAGACACACACATGTACGCGCACACACACCTTTTTCTACCACCAACCTCCATTCATAGCAGTCTGTTGCTGAAGGGAATCTGTCTGAATGCTCTATTAAACTGTGACCCTGTACAATAAGCATTCAGATCTTTCAAGCCTGAACTGTTTTGAAAGACCCAAAGCCTACATTTCTCAGATTCACAGAGCAGGACATTGCTGCGGTCAAAGCCCCAGTATCGTGCGGTGATCAGAGGAAAGATGAGGCGAGATGTTCCCTGCCGGAGCAAGGCTTTAGAGATCCAGAGCATTATAAAAAAACAGCAATGTGTTTTTGCTTTCTGCACAGTCGGTGTGAAAACTCGCTCGACGGCAGATGGGATTTATAATTATCTGTGTGCTCAGCTCACAGGTTTAGGGTCCAAGATTTTTCCAAACAAAAGTCTTATACACATGGCACATGTGAATCACACAAGGAGTATAAAAAGAGTATAGAAACATCCAGACAAAAACCGAATGGCTCCAAAAATTTTTTTTGCATGGTAGGTTACATCCAGCAATAGTATTATCGTTGTGTAGCACTGTTTTTCTACTTGCTTGCTAAAGCAAACATAACTGGGTGATTCTCACGAAACCATTGAAACACCACGGCACTAATGATTTTAGCTTTAAAATGTGTAATATAGTAACATTAAAAAGCATCAGAATGAACACAATACTGTGTTCTACCTTGCACAATGTGTGATTTCAACATAAGAATTTATAATTGTAAATTTTATCTCATTTTCTGCTGAAATTCTCATTACCGCAATGTGTCCGGCTGTGTTTGAACATGCGTTATGTTGTAATTTAATCAAATTAACACAAAAATATTAAGAAAAAAAATAAATGGATGTTTTGCTAGACTACTTTAGATGACAGAAAAAATATTTACTGAATATTCATGTATAATAATAATGAAGAAAAATTAGGAAAATGATGTGTCCATGCCTGATGTTCTCATCCTCCGCAACACTTTTTGAGAACAGTTTAAGCACACATACAGAATTTTAATAAAGTTTGATTTTGAATGACCAAGCACATGGACCAGTTACTTCAAGATGGCTACCAGGTAAGATCATTTTTTTACAGTTAATTTGAAATATTGTCTTGTTAGAATGCTTACACAACATTTTGATTATAATTACCGCAACAGATGCTTATTAAATGTTAATTTAATTATTAGAAGCATAATACTTTGATTTTAAATGCATGTGCAGAATCTCCAAATTATGTTCTTTCAGGTTTGTCATGTCATTTTGAAAATATGTCAGTGTTGATGTTTTCTGACTGTTGCGGTAATGAGATTTTTTAGGACTAATTTTTTAAATTATGTTACAAAAAGTGTTAAATGATAAGTGAAAGTTTTTAAATTAATGTTCCCATTTACTCCAGACTTTGTTTTTCAATGTCTGGTGGGAAAAAAAGTAAATTTAAGCAATTTTACATTTTCATGCTTGACATTTTTAAAACCAAGTTTTCGTGAGAATCACCCAACTACTGAATAAAATGTTTCTATTAAAATTCAGTGAAACAGTTTCGCTGTCCTGCACACCTAGATTTCATTTCCAAGTAAGCCTGCAGCCTTTGATACAATTTTTCTGGTGTGTTTTGTGGCCCTGTCCCAAACAGCGCACTTCATGTGGACTTTACCACTTTACCAACCCAGAAGTCCTTGGGAAAGAGCACTCTGATGACGGATGGGAGGAATTTGCACTGATGGGCATTTTCTCTTCCTATTTCCGGCGTGACGCTCGAGTCTGTCCCAAAATAGAACTCCGGTGCACCCTTGTGGACTCGGGTCAAGTTTCCCTAAAGTCTGCACTACATGATCAAAGTGTCAGGAAGTCCAGAGTGTGCCATTTGGGACAGGGCCTTTGATTAGACTTGGAGCTTAACTTTGCAGGACACTGGCCCTCCAGGCTTTTTCAGAACAGGTGTAAAACACCCACAACACCCTAGCATCCACTCAAGGCACCTTAGCAACAGCAATGCCCTCATGATCACGGTGATCATGCACATGCACAAGAAAATACAAAAAATCATTACTTGTACACTACTACTTTTTTTCTAAATACTTATTTTTATTGTAGGAGCTACAGCCTAACTGATAAAGCATTGATAAACACGTATACCTTGTAATGCACTGTAAGGCACTTTAGATCAAAGCATCTCTCAAATGCATAAGTGTTAAGGTAAGACACCATTCAGGCAACAAACTGTACAGGCTTTGACATACACAAACAATACAACTAAACATCTTTTGTTTATTCTGCACAATAACGTCTCTTCACCACATCGCACACAGCAGGACCGGACAAGAAACCGCATGGGGGTATAAGCTGAGAGCTGCAGTTCAGAGAGGTAATCTATAAGGTGTATAAATAGGCATTCAGAGGAAACAGCACCCCATTGATCATCTCAATTACAGACAGTGATATTTAATCCACAGTCTCTCCTGCTTTATACACAGATTGATATTGATCATTGCTCAGATCAACACAAGCAGGCAGCCACTGCTGATCTTGCATCGATATCATAACCTCTCTTATTGGAAAGCTCTTAGTGCCTGCATCTAGATGGATTTTTACATGAAATATGAGATGAAGACTAAACAGAAAGATTGACAGTTTTATTTCAAATGTTATTTACACTTTGTATTTTTTAATAAGGAGCAAGTGTTTTAAACAAGGGGATGGGGCATCATGGCAGTCTTGCAGTTGTGAAATGAAGGGGGAACCTCCCAATGCTGTTATAAATCATCCTCTCTTTATCGCTCTCTTTCTCCTCCCTTACACTTAGACCCTTTGGATGATGTCATTCTGCAGAATATCATATAATACACACAGAGGACCACGACTCTCAAAGTACTCTATAAAGTGAACATGAGTAGTCGTCGCATTAAGGAATTATTTTGAAGAGTTTGGTTCCAAAACGCAATAAATCCATTTTGACTAATTTCGGTAAAAACCTGTTTTCTATACCAAGAAAGTGATAAGATGAAAACCACTATTTTCTGTTACAAACCTTCACATAGCATCTTTAGGTTATAACAACATAAAAAAATAATTAGATTTTCAAAGATTTATTATAAAAACTGTTTTTTTTTCACAAAATGCAATAAATCTATTTTTTTCCCCAAAATGCTATAAATCTATCGAATCAATATATAAATGTGCATTCATCTTTGCCATGTTATATTCATTTAGTTGACTAGTGGTATACACCGATTAAGAAAAATAAACATGAAAACCACCACAGGTTTATCAATGCCATCAAAAGAATTATTTTGTTTTTGTTTGTTTGTTGATCACGAAGTAAAATGTAAATGAGAAAAACTAGGATTCTGTGTGAATGGTGCGTTGTGATTTGTTGAGCAGATTTATTGCATTCTGCAGAGGAGGAGGAGTGGCGTTTATCGCGTTTTGGGAAAAAATTGAGAAAAGATGACAGAATAACACGGCGGATATTGGATTTTGCGTAAAATAAAGAATTTACTTTTTAATACTGACCTGACACAATACTGATTTTGGTAGTAACTATTTTTTTTTTTAAATGCAGATTATCGCGTTTTGGAACCAAACTCTTCAGTTCTACCCGATATGACCCCTAAAAACTACTTTTGCTATCATAAACCTAATGTAGTCAGATGGATGATTTACTTTGTATTTTGGTAACATATGGCTGGTTTGAAGGTGACTTCTCAAAACAATGAAAGTGAAAAGGGTTTGGGGCAGCTAAGCTCCAAATGTGACAATAAAAATAGTTCATGTGACGGTGTGTATGTCTCTACTCACAAAAATCAGGACTAAATTAATCAAGCAAGAAAGACATGAGTGTAAATAATTAACCATTATTTTTTACAGTCTAAAAATGATTTCTTTCAAGAAAGCAGTATAGATTTGGATATTTCATTTTTTAACATTTGTTAAATGTTTCGACCATCAGTCACAGACAAAACACAGGCTAGCTGTAGTATGACCGATAGGATGGTACGTATCCCCATCTCTCTTTTCTTTATCTCTCTTTTTTTTCTTGGGAAGTATACAGTGATGGATGTCCTGCTGAAGAAGTGTTGTGCTCCAATGACCTTTATATATCATTGATAAATGTGAGCAGACACAAACACACACATGCGCGCACACAAAAGGGTGACATCATCGATGAAGCCAAACAATGGAAGGCCAAGCTCTCTAACATGATTAAAAGCGAACGTGGCAGAGACATCTGGTGTGTATGTGCGACTCTGATCTTGCATGTGTGCATCTCAAACCTAATTTTTTCATTCATGTCCCGTGCACGGGCAGTTTAATGCGGTTAGTGCAAATTCAAGGGCCACGCTGCAAAAGTGAGAGAGCAGATCTATTCCTCTCCATTAGCTTTGTGTGAACAGACTGCATACTGCTAAAATGAAGACGCTGTGCTCTGTTTTAATGAAGGCCTTTTCTTTAATGTACTACGTTAAATGTACAATAGACCTCATGTAATGGTGACATTATCAGGCGAGTTTGCATTGACTCATTCACCAAGACTGCAATGAACTGTGAACTCTCAAAACATAGTAGAGAAAAATACAGTCAAAAATTACCTAATGCTTCATTTTACTTTTGTAACACTAAAAAGAAAAGCAGTCCAATTTATACTTCTGCATCGACTGGATGCCATGGCCTACACATAGACGCGAACCCTACGCCGTTCAGGGCTTTAAAACGAAAAAAATAATCAATCGTTTTACTCCGAGCAGAATAGATATTTTAACGTTTCCGTTTTTGCGTTCCTCATTGAACATGTACGTTCCGAAAACGGTTTACTTAGAAAAAATACCGGTTAATAACGTTATTTTAATTCAGGCTATAATTTAACAAATGCATGCATACAGACTAATTTTCACACAAAAATAACAACATAACACATGATATAACTAAACTTCAACATTTAATGCATTGTTAAAACCACAAAAGAAATACCTGCATTAATTTTAAGTATAAACAGCTGGAAGAAATGTATACCTCATTCTTTTTAGAAGAGGGATTACATTTTCTGTATAAAACATTTTACAACACTTTCTTTTTTTTAGAAATTACAAGAATAAAAAAATAAATAAACTGGATAACCATTGCTCTTTTAATGACCCGTCGTCGGCAAATTTCAAAGCAAACACTGCAACACATCCTTGCATCACAACATCAAATTTGGTTAGCTAATAAATCATCATTTCTAAATCATCATCAGATAATTTAATGCAATATAACATTGTTAAATTGTATGAACATTTAATGCATTGTTAAAACCACAACAGAAATACCTGCATTAATTTAAGTATAAACAGCTGGAAAAAATGTATACCTCATTCTTTTTAGAAGAGGAATTACATTTTCTGTATATAACATTTTACAACACTTTCTTTTTTAGAAATTACAAGAATAAAAAATAAATAAACTGGATAACCATTGCTCTTTTAATGACCCGTCGTCGGCAAATTTCAAAGCAAACACTGCGCAACACATCCTTGCATCACAACATCAAATTTGGTTAGCTAATAAATCATCATTTCTAAATCATCATCAGATCATTTAATGCAATATAACATTGTTAAATTGTATGAACATTTAATGCATCGTTAAAACTACAACAGAAATACCTGCATTAATTTAAGTATAAACAGCTGGGGGGGAAATGACCCGTTTTTCTCGACCGTAGACAATCGAAAGTGGCCCTTTTACAGTACCAAATTATTTTCAGAAGAGTGCTTACATTTTCTGTAACTTTTTTTGCAAAACTTGTTTTTTAGAAATAACATGAATTAAAATAAATAAACCGAATAAAAACAATTGCTATTTTAATGCGAACACTGCGCAACATGGCATCACAAAATCAGATTTGGTTAGCTAATTTAGATAATTTAATGCGATAACATTGTAAAACGACAACAAATTTCAACCATTTAAAATAATACAAAGCATTAACAGTCTAAAAGAAAAAATGCATACATATTTTAGCTACTTTTAAAGATTATGAAATTGTGCGACATTTTAACCCAGTTGGTACTTAGGTAGGTTTAAATTAAATCCACAAACTAAACCATTTGTCTATTTGAGCTTAGAGTCCGTACTGCTCGTTTAAACGTACGAAAAGAATGTCCTCCAAGACCTGTGGATTCATTGACGACCTCAGTGGGGAAAGAATGTACTTGAGGCATGAAAATGCGCGTTCTACGCTGACTTGTGTTACAGGTAGTGCAATTACATTCATAGCAAGTTTGTGCAAATCTGGGTTAGTGGGAGAAACACTTGCCCAATACACTCACTCCTCTTAAGCCGTGCCTCTCTTGAATACGTATCCAAAACAGATGAGATGGAAACACGAGTGTGTTTTACTGTTGTGCTTTCTTTTTCCTTTGCCATCAACAGCTGTTCTATCTCATCGTCATCGTCAGATGACTGGGATGGAGTGTGCTGTGGCGTCGCGTTGATGCCAGATAAAGTCTGAATTGCTTCCCATGCGCGACATAAGTGAATTTTTGCTCTTTCCGATTGAAGTTCGCTCAGAAAAAGTCTATATCTAGGATCGAGAAATAAAGCAGCCACAAACGCGTCATTGTCAAAGAGCGCTGTTTGTCGTGATTTGAGACACTGAACCAGGCGTTTTGCAAAGGGATTGTCAATTCTCTCGGTGCACAGTACACACTGAAGCCAAACACCGTAGAAATCACCCGCTGTGAGCTGGTCCGATTGGAGGCTTTTCGTGGCAATTTTCGCTGGTTTCAGTGAAGTCACCAAGTTGGATATTGTGTCCCATTCATTCTCACCTAAATGTAGTTCTTTAATGTTTGGTGACATGTCCTCGCAAAAATTTCGAAGCTCTAAAAGCCGCTCCAGCATATCGTGTGTTGAATGCCAGCGTGTTGGGCAGTTAACAATTGCCCTTTTGTGCCCCATTCTTTTAAGAAGAGTGACAACATTCTGTGTGCGCAACTTTTTTGCAACCCGTCTCGCTTTAGAAATCAAATTGGATGACCGTTGCTCTTTTAATGCGTCGTCAACTGCTAACTGCAGGGTATGAGCCGAGCACCTCACACTGCGCAACACATGTCCTGACATCATACAGTCAAGTTCAATTTCCAAATCAGGTCTTTCGTCCTCGATTCCATCTAGCTCATCCTCACCAATTTCTGCTCCAAAGGGATCCGTTTCATTCTCTTCATCAGATGGGGTACCCTCTTGCATATCGGATAGTAAAGACACCGCCTTCAACATGTTAGCGCCGTTATCCGACGTTACTGAGAAAAGTTGCCGTAATTCAACATTATATTCGTGCAAGACATCATTTACAACGGATGAAATGTATTCGGCCTTGTGTCGTTCAGTTAGCTCCCTTACGGCCAAAGTGCGCAACACAATTTTTTCTCCGTCTGTGTACTGTACATTTATGCCAAGAACGGATCGGTCTCTGCATGTTGCCGAATCAATTTTAAGCATGAGTAGCCTTCCCTTTAACTCATTCTTGAGCTTTTCCCTTCCCACATAAGCAACGCTCGACACCATATCACGGATATTTGAGGAGTTGATGGCGAAATTATTTCCTATAGCCTCTTGTATTGGGTCGATAATTTTTCTGAAGCCAGTGTCTTCCATTAATGTAAATGGTCTCCCGTTGACAGTTACTAGCTCTATGCAAGCATTTTTTAGAACATCAGGATTCAGTTGAATATTTAGGCTTGTCTTTGGCTTTTTAACCATGACCGCATCAAGAGTTGTTTGTCCATCGTCTATAGATGCCGGTCGTTTACTGGTTGAAACCGCAGCATACTCTGCTGGATGTTTACGTTGAATATGCCTTTGCAAGTTACCTCCGTGATTCCCGGCTACTTCTCCCCCACATCCTTCAATATTGCAGACAGACTTGTTAGACACCTTGTCGTAAGAAAAATAGTGACGAAAAGGATTTTGTTGGTGGCGACCCATCTAAAAAGTAATTGACAGTGGTATAAGTTCGCTGGCTTTTTTGAGTTACAGTTTGCATCTTTATATTCCCAAGCAAGTTTTAACTTAAACATACCTCTGAACATTTGATGGGTAGCTTTGTGATTATTTAAGTTATTTAAGACAAATTTTATCGGGCCGGAGACTCGATGACTGCTGCGCGGGCATTTCACTCATGCTATGCGTCAACGTCACTCACGCTTAATACGTCAAAGTCACATGTTGTATTGTTCAATTCATGATTGGTCACTGCAAAAGTAAATTATTAAAGAAAACGAAAAAATAACGTTATTAACCGGTTAATGGCCATTTTAAATAAACGTTTCTGTTCAGAACGATTAAAATTGATTTTGTTTTTGTTTTCGTTTTTGTTCCTGTTAAAATTTCGTTCGTTTCCGGTTTTCGTTTTCGTTCCTTGAACCGGTTCGGAGCCCTGACGCCGTTGCCTACGGCGCAGACTCAAAGGCAGTTCTATGCGGACCGTAAGCGCTGTGATTGCTCGGCTACCACCCCTCCCGCGAGGTAAATAAAATCTACGTTGTATTTTCACATACACATTTCTGCTTGCGACGGTAAAAACAAAGATGGACCATGTTCTTAGTAGGGTTGTGCTGATTGATGATAGTCAGACTTATGGCCGATAGCAGGCCTTCATGATGATAGTTGGCATGTTAGCCCATTATTGTTTTAAAGAGCAACTATGGTCCGATTCACAATTTTACATTTCCTTTAGTGTGTAAGTGTGTATTAGTACATGTTAACGATGTGCAAAAGGAACAAACCCCAAAGTAAACTATGAGGCAAGTTATCGTCTCCAACGTAAACTCTTATATTGGACTACAACAAACACACGGATTGTAGGCAACAGTTTACTTCCTGGGATTGGAGATGTAGAAAGAACGGCATTATTATAATTCATCCCGCTTTTACTCACAGCCTGTAAATTAACTCCTGTTAGCATTACGAGCGAATCTTTCAAACATGGTAAGGAGCGTCACATTTCCAGCTGACGTCAGAGGTATTCAGACCAATTACAACATACAGATTAGCTGACCAATCAGGGACACACAGAGCTTTTCAAATTGACGTGTTTCATGAAGAGAGTGAAATCTGGAGCTACAAAAATGTACGGTATGTGGAAAATAATGTGTTTTTTAACCATAAACACAAAATAATGTTTGTTTTTAGCAATGAAATAGGTGCACTTTAAATTACTGATTATCACCATAGTCTTAAACATCATAGTTTTTACATTAACATGCGCATTGTGTGCTTTTCCTTGTATGAGAGTGCTTGTGGGTAGGGCTGGGCGATTAATCGAAAAATAACCGAAACCGAAATTCAGAACCTCTAACCGACATTATTTTATCATGTCGGTTATTTCGGTTTTTAATCCTGTTAATACTTTCCCTTTAAAAACAAACTGCTGCGTGTGATGTTGCGTAACTCCGCCCCGTCCTGTCAGTGGCACAGCGAAACATGGAGGAGAACTCAAACACTGTTTAACTGAGCAGCAGGATCATCTAGTGCCCAAAAGAAGCACAGTACTTTTTTTTAAGAAGTACTCGCGAATGTGCAGGCACCTGTGACAAAAATACGGAATGCGCGATCGGGTTTTTACCGCAGACGCGCTCAGTTTAATCTACCGATGGGTCTCTAAGCAGCCCGGGTAATGTCATCACATCTCACTCACTCAAAACCGCGAAAAGACGCGCCCGCGTGAGTTTAATTAGACACTTCAGAGATGACGGAGAGAGAGAACGGGAGAACTTCTAGTCTACTTTAACACCAAAAGCATTACAGATGAGAATAAATGTCTTAGACATCAGTGCCCAGTTAAGAAAAAATGGATTGAATACAAGAAACGTGTAAAGGATACAGTCCAAGTATGTATTTTGCCCTTCTCATCTCATTAGAATATGCTATCTGGATACAACTTATTATGTATGTATCTGATGTCTATAATTAGTCATGGGGGTTGTATGATTCTTTGGTTCATAACTTCCCATTCTGAAAGTTTCATCAATTGTACATAATGACATGCAACATCTGCATAGAGTTAAGTCTATTTAATATTTTTCAGTAATGCAGTTGTTTTGGGAAAAATGTGAATAATTGCATTGCAGGCTGATTTAAGGTGTGCCCTAAACTTTCCAACCTTGTCAGTGAACTATGAGGCAAAAAAATAATCGTTTATTAATCGTAACCGATGTCAAATGTAAGATTAACCGAGGTTTTGATTTTAGGTCAAATCGCCCAGCCCTACTTGTGGGCACAGACTCCTTCTCACACCTGAACGCTCGGACTCTTCCTTGCACCTAAGCTTGTAATGCGGGAGGCTCTGACATTTTCTTGCACTAGAAAGGGGGCGCACAGGGGTTTAAAACCAGCAAGAGTTGTTACCGCTTCCTGGCACGCAGGAAATTTCAGAGCGCTTGGGCATCAATGACGCACTCGGATTAAAGGCATCATCAGGTTTGAGAAGGTTCTGATCGTGACAGTTTTGCCAGCTGCCCTGAAAGTAAATCAGCTTCTTTTTTTTGTCCACCAATCCAGTGGCTTGTCATATGAGTAAAAAACAAACAGTGAATAAATGAATAAACTATTGCCCCACCCCCCCAATACTATTAAATATCGGCGATCTCACAGGCTGACAAAAGGACGATCTCACTATGGGGCATATCGCCCAACACTTATTCTCAGTAAACATAATCACGCTATTACAAATAAAGGCTACATAAATGGTTTTGGTGGGCTGCGTGGTTTCATTAGAACATAAAATATAAGAAAGATATATTTTTTTTAAACATACTTTGACTGAAAGGTGCTTTGTAAAACGAACAATGGTTCTTCTATGGCATCATTGGGAAGAACCATTTTGAACCTTTTTTAAGAGTGCAGACCAAACAAGTGCGTAATAATCGTCCTTGGAATAACATGTGCCAATGAATTGTGACAAGTTAACAATCAAATGTTATCAGTTCTTTCTCAAAGTGCTTACTAAACAAAATTTGTTCCCAGGAAGATACAAATGTGCAACAACAAGAATTAAACTTCTCAAAAGAGTGTTTTATAGAGGACTAGCAACACTCCAGCATTACACCAAAGCTTTTACACTTGTGCGTGAGACAAAGAGGTTATAAAATAGTAAACACAGGAAATAAAAGTAAATGTTCACTCAGTCTAACAGCTCCCCGCAGATTATATAATTGTTTTTCTCTGGACAGACAATCCCTACAGGCAGAACTAAGGTAAACTAGACAAACCATCATTTTATCGTTAAATAACGACTGTCAAAATTTATTAAAGACGCGCATTGGATAATTAGCGTTGTAAAGGTGTGGTCTAGTTATTTTTGCGACTGACCTTATTGCATATGCATTTCAAGGAGTTTCCCTTTCAGACGCAAAATTTTTGATACTGTGATACAATGTAGAGGATTATTATTTTAACACGTTACAGTTTATTTGAAATGCCAGAGGAACATATTATTCAAAAATATTGTTTGCCAAGCAGTGTTATTTTTTATTTGCTGAAGTAAATAATATAGGAGTCACTAGAAGTCGTCACACAATACCAGACGTTTCAAAATTTTGAATTTTTTGTTCTCCAGTTCTTTTCAGGGTACTATGGCTTCATAAGCCCGTATTACACACCCCAAATTTTCAGCTGCGATGTCCATGGTGCTGAACTCAAGATCAGCTCTGCTTATTTGCGACCCTGAACTAATTTGCGCTGCTCTTTGTAGATTGCGTTGGTCATTATGGAAATCAGCTGTTGTGTCTGTTTTATTTCATTTGCGCCTTTTTAGTAAATAATGCCGGGTACACACCAAAAGATTTTTTACATCTTATAAGATTTTCAAATTGTGACAGACCACAAACATGAGGATACATTTTTTTTGAGGATTTACCCGTTGCTCCTATAGTGTGTGGTGTGCCATAATGTGTCAAAGACAGCACACCACAAACACAAATTTTGAACCAGAGTCTCGACTGTGAACAATGGAAATCTTGCAAAATCTCACGAGACTTAAGAATTAGCATGGCGGATGATATGCAGGACGAATTTTCAATGATAGTCTTTGGAATGATTTTAACATTAAATTCAAGGAAAAAAGAAAAGGGTTTGGGTGAAGTCGTTGAGACAGCGGAAACTTGGTCTGTAGAAGTTCACTTTGCATCAACTTCACTTTGTGCTGCGTCATGACTGCTTCAGTCTTTCATCATCTCGCTTTCTGATTGGATATTGTTTCGTTTCACGTGATAATCTCAAGCGCGTGCACGCGTTTGTCCTCGGGGTTCCCCCCCACACATAAGGATTTCTGATCGTAAATATTAAACATGTTTAATATTTACAATTTGCGATCGGGCGGCCCCCGACGTTCTTCCAATCAGGTTCGGACACTCTTAACACACCTCACACCAAGGGAAAATCTGGTAAGATAAACTGATAGATACATATCACAATACATGGTTCGTGATACAGTGTATCACAATATGATACAATGCAATACGTTGCATGTTGCGATACATTGCAATTAGGGGTGGAACAGTACATGTATTCGTTTCGAACCGAATCGGTACGGGGGTCACGGTTCGGTGCATGAATTTAAACGGAGAATACACGGTAAGAAAATAAAAAAATTTGCGTGCAAAATAATTAATGTAATGCGGAACTACTGTTAGATACGCGGGTTCTTTATGGACAGCTAATCTGTTGCCCCGCTTTAGCTCTAAAGCTCTGATTGGCGCCGATGCAGCCGAGCTCCGCCTATGTATGCGCTCTATCAGAGCCCGTCTACATTCTGGCACTCTGCAGTTTTTTGTCAGGTCGACGCCGGTCCAGTCAGTTAGTGAGCAGCGACAGCAAGGATGGCAAGTGGTGTTCCACAAGAGTTAGACGCTCCGCCGGCCTCTTTAAGATCGCAAGTTTGGCAAAACTTCAGTTTTCCAGTCAGTTTTCTAGTACAGGCGAGAGAGTGGTGGAAAAGACGAGGACTGTGCGTCGGCGTTGTTCAGCAGTTGTTAGGTATGTGAGTGGAAATACATCTAATCGGGGCTCTCAAGTCTCACGCATTCACCTTGACACACACGCATTTCAGTCAGTTCACACGCTCATACGCCACACTTTGTATTTCTCATGCTGAGAAGTAGGAGATAAATTGTCCTGCTAATATACAATTAATAGACGAGGCGCAGTTCTGTCGAGTTCAGCTGCTTTTTTAAAGTGTGCTCAACTTTACGCAGCGCCATCAGCGTCAGAGTACCGCGAGAAATCTTGCGTTACTCTGACGTCATCCACTTGTCGTTTCTTGCAGCGCCTCGTTTAGTCGTACACACCTATTA
Organism: Misgurnus anguillicaudatus; assembly: GCF_027580225.2. Lineage (NCBI taxonomy): Eukaryota > Metazoa > Chordata > Actinopteri > Cypriniformes > Cobitidae > Misgurnus > Misgurnus anguillicaudatus. The sequence goes on along the minus strand of NC_073351.2, from coordinate 30,699,696 downwards.
ATTCATCCTACAAGCCTATTTTTTTGTTCTTTAGTACATTAATATGAAATAAGGCCAAAATGTAATTTTAAAATGTATTTAGGTAACACTTGTAATACATTTGAACCCATATTTGTATGAAAGATGAGTACAAGATTACTTAAAGTGGTATACATTTTTGAATACGAGATAGTATGTTAAATGCATTTCAGTTCATATTCATGACATCTCAAAATAACACTGATAAGGACACCTATGTTTTTAAGATTATCTTAAGTACTAAAAAAATGCCTTCTTCATTTTTGTTTTGGTTTCCCCTCCATTGTACCGAAAGTGAATCGAACCGTGGCGCCTGAACCGAGGTACGAACCGAACCGGGACTTCTGTGTACCGTTCCACCCCTAATTGCAATACTTTTCTTTTTTTATCAAAAATGTATAAAATAGAGCTGATTTTTTTTACTTTTTTTAAAGCCAAAGTGCTTCCACACGTCGGCATTGAAAGCTGCAGGTGTTTTTAAATTTTCTGACATTTTCTCACTCCTGCTTACTTCTGAGACATTGGCTGTATATGACAGACAAATGAACAGCGACAACTACAGCAGCTGCGGAGGAGGTCGTTTGACGTAATTTTGTTAATTGACTAGAACTTGAAAATGATATAACCTTGAATAAAATCAATGCTGTTGCATTTTTAAAATAGTCAGGTTTAATTAATATTTCATGAAAATATTTTAAGATTTGGTGTGTTTAGGATACTGGTGTGTTTTTCACTAAGCATGCGAAATGTTGTCATGGAGGAATCTGCTTCTCTAATCACCTTTTTTTGCTTTTGGGCCAAACTCAATGCCAGAATTTTTTTTATTATACTATGCAAAAAACGCTCTTTCAGATAAAATACACCCATGCTCTATTTTTTGTCATGGTTTGCAGTTGATCTACAGAGAAAGAGGGCTAGAAAGAGTGAAGCAAATAATGGGAATTATTCTCAGAGGATTCCTGCTACGTTTGACTATAATCGCCTTTGAGTATTGTTGTTCAGTAAATGTCAACCTGTGCCAACATGCCAACCCCCTAAATTCAACAATACTAAAACATTACTGTGTTTAAAGGTAGAAAATGGAACTGTTGTGTTGTACCTTTATCCAAACTTGCTTTAATATTTTAGTGATGTTTTTAAACCACAAGTTTCATATGTTTTTAACCATTTAGGATTTTTTTAACCAACTTTTCACTTCAATAATTGATATAATGAATAATATGAATAATAGTAATTTAACAAATGTATAATTTTCCAGCTCCCTTATCATCCCAAAAATCCTTATAGTTCAATACTAATTCATTGTTACTTTGAACAATTTAGGTACAAGATAGCCTTGAATACATTTAAAGCCACTATCTGTAGGCTCAATGTAATGAGATTCTGATAGTCACAGAGCTGAACTGAATATCCCAGGGGGTCTCAGACAGATAAAACTATTGATCTAGACTTAGAAATCTGGGTTGACGCCAGAGCCAAGCAAACCTGTGTGCTAGTTATTTGCATGCACATCCAATAAGGGTCAAATTTTTAAAACTTTCAACCGAACATTCAGCAGAAAGCAGCAGGACACTCTACATGATTGTTATGCTGAACACACGGTTCTGGTAATAACATGATATTGCAGCGTGATACTAAAACTAATAAAGTATTCATCAGGAAAAATGTTTTTAAATCAGTGCACCTGTCAAAACAACTTTACCTGCTATCTGTGCACAATGTTCATGTAATACAAAATTTAAAAAGATATTTTTTTTAGATAAAATGTGAGGGCGATGGGTTTATTGTATTAAGCAAATGTTTTATGACGCACACAAACACAGTTCTGGTTACACTGTCGGCAAACTGGATATGAATGCGAGTAACCGGGATCTTATGCCATTATTGTAACCATGGCGATGGAACAGATGGGTCAGGACAGGAACTGCATGAGGTGTAGGGCAGGAGGGTGTGTCACTGCTTGAGAATCATTGTGTCATAATTCTGGAAAATATGTATTTTTACAATTGTGCATTCAGCTTTTTAACAATATGAAATGCTAATGTATGTCAATTTATTCCATGTTTATGAGTCTTTTTACTATGTTTTCATTAATATAAAGCAGCATTACTCTCTAAGTCCCATGATATATGCAAATTATAAACGCATTACAAAATAATAAATTTTTCTGCTCAGACTGTGTGCATCACTTGGCAAGGTCCCATCAGAATGACTAAAAGGAATTAAAGATGTTCAGTTTTATTTATTTTTGAATACTACACTATTACCCATGACACATGCAAATAAATAAACAAAGACCCAGTTTTCTGCTTAGATTGTGTGCATAATTCCCTCAAGACTGAGCAATAACTTTGATCATATTTTACCACCTGGGTTTTTCTGACAAACAATGCGTGCTGCAATGTCTGCAAAACGTACAAGGGGCAAACATTGTGACACTGAAGCATGTCAGTGTGTCTTAGAGACAAAAATTTCAATGGAAATAGAGTTTGAAGTGCTTGCTGCTTTTATGGGCACTAATGAGGGAATGAGGAATAAGGGCCCTTCATCAGCTGGGTTGGCAGTCATTCACACACAGATGTCCCCCTTAGAGAGAGCGGAAGAGAAAGAGAGGCTTTCCAGCCACAATCTTCATGTTTTATTGTGGTTTGTTGTCATCTTACAAATGTCAAGCGCCTTAATAAGGTTCTGACTGAAATATTAATGTTCATGTGGTTACTTCATTAATATTCATCCGCTGGCAAACACAGCCCAAACTCCTGTTAATATTTCATATCCTATCACAGCTTTAACATAATAATGTGTTTACTTTAATGTACAGTTTGTATTGATTATTCAAACAATTGTATGCAGAAAACCATTTCTGTGTAAATGATGGAAGGATTAAATGCCATTAGGAATATTCAACATGTCGAGCTATCTATATTTGGAAAGGGGATTTAAATGTGTGAAACTGTATGTGTGAATCATTTTCGATGTCCTGGCAACAATTTTCCAGAGGATGAGAGAAAGCTTAGGTCAGGGAATTAAATATATGTATATCGAAATTAAATCAAAATCAAAATTGTGATATATTGCAGTCTTTTACTAAATAATTTCTCCTTTACTTTTTAATGGACTGGCGCTTTGTGACTAAAGTATAATGAATTTGAATTAGATGCTTAAGAGCAGCACATAGGGGACATTCAAAAAATATTTCCAAATGAATGTCATTCAGAAAGGATTTGCACAGAGGTCTGTACAAAATAAGACTTGAATATTTATATTCACAGTTAAGGATGCACAAATGTATCATCCTATAATCGGTATAGGCAAATAAAAGCATTTTTTCCCACTATTGGACATTACCAGATTCTTTAAAAATTTTGAATTGGGTCACAATGACAAAAAAATTGTATATCAAGCAATTTATGACATAATTTGAAACAAAAAATTAAAAGCAACACTATTGGTTTTTATCAGTATCGGTCAATGTCATTATAAGTAATCGAACATCGGTATCAGCTAGATTTTTTTGCTTAAAATAAAGATCACACTTCTCTTACGATTTTCAAAAACTTTGTTAATTTTAAAGATGTACAACCCCTGAACATTAGTTTAACATTAGTTTTTACAGGTGCAAAGAATTATGCTTCTGAATGTTTCAGATAAGTGTAGATAATCTTTAAATTCCGTTAATGTTAATTGTAGAGTGATTATGTATTAATTTTATTTAAAGAAAAAAATATAAGCATTTTAAAGGTGCAGTGTGTAATTTTTAGAAGGATCTCTTGACAGAAATGCAAAATAATATACAAAACTAAATTATCAGGGGTGTTTAAAGACCTTTAATAATGAACCGTTATGTGTTTTTTACCTTAGAATGAGATGTTTTATCTACATACACAGAGGGTCCCCTTACATGGAAGCCGCCATTTTGTGCAGCCATGTTTCTACAGAAGCCCTTAACGGACAAACTTTTTAACTAAGTTATCTCCAACGATGCCATGTTTGTCCGGTAGCGGCTACCGTATTTCTCTATAAGTTTCAAATGCAAGAGGTGAGCAGTGGACTGAGCTGTTGGCTGCAATTCGCAATCTCACCACTATATACCGCTAAAATGTACACACTGCACCTTTAAGTAGCCTAAATAAAAAAAGCAAATTGCTGCCACATGGATTGACATTAATGAGCTAAGACGCGCTTCGGCGGAAACCTATCGGAAGGCGGAAACCTCCGCTTGAGAGGATTCCGGAGAATGCATTCGAGCGTCAGAGCGTTTTTTGACGCTCTCACTGCCAGCGTGAACGTTCACCGTGTTTCATCGCTGTGAAAGCCTGCGTCTTTCCTCCTTGAAATATAATTACCTGAAACGTCGAAATGCTGGATTAAGATAGTTTTGGGGGGTCTAATCGAGATCACAATCTTTTAACGATTAATCGTGCAGCTCTACTATCAGCACAGAATTTTTGTTTCAGTGCATTCCTATTTACACCTAGGGTTGCGAAATTCAAGGCTGGAAACTTTCCATGCGAATTAACAGGAATATATGGGTATTAAGGGGAGTGTATGGGAATTAACTGGAATGAATGAGAATAAACTGGGAATTTGAAAAAAATTGCAGAGTTGCCTATAGACGGTTTCAGCAGTAACAACATAAACAAGCGACTGTCGTTGTCCGCACGTAACTTCCGGTAAACTCAGCTAACAATAAATAACAACAAAGTTCTTTAAATGTAGTTTATTTATTTAACAAGTAAAAAAACAACACATAGATTACCTAAGAAACCAAAGCATTTGTTATTTTCTACAACGCATTTGTTCAAGAGATCAGTTTAGCAACTAGTCAGACCATTAAAAAAACGAAACCGGAAGTAAAGTTCGGATCCAGACGTGTATCGCGTCAGCGCACGTCCGTCCAATGAAACCATCTATAAGAGGAACTTAAATGTACAAATGATTTCTTAAACGATTTCTAAGGAATTTTTTATTAAATAAATCCAGGCTTGATAAGCATAAGTATCAGGATTCTTCAAAATTTGTATTACCTTGCATGCATGTTTACTTATGACCAAGCGAAATGTTTATAAATTTCCCTATATTTTCAAATAATTCCGGTAAATTCCCATAAAGTTTACAATTTGGAATATTTCCAAAATTCCACAGATTACGTTATCATGGAAAGTTTACAGAAATTTACTGGAAACGTTCTGCTCCTTTGCAACCTTACCTGATACTGAGTTTACATTTTGGTTAAAATAACCAAATAAAAAAAGAGTTGGTCAAGTTTGTTCAACAAAATATTCAATGTAACTAAAAATTTTAAAAAATTATTATTAAAATTATTTTGAAGTGCTACATTTATTATTGATTTCTTGGTATTCAAGAAGTAATAAGAGGTAAAATAAAGTACAGGCATCTTAATATTTTAAAATGTTGATTTGTCCCCCACCTCTGGTATTTACATCGAAATCCTTGTGTAAACAAAAACCTACTTATCCATCTGTATGGCTCTTGGCCAGGGCAGGACTTAATAGGGTGGAGGCCCCTGGGCTTGAATAAATTTTGGGCCCTACACTATCAGAACAAAAGGTGCAAAAGCTGTCACTGGGACTGTACCCTTTAAATGGGTCCTAATATTTACCATTTAGGTACAGATATAGGTACATTTGTACCCATTATATGCACTCTTTAGGTACAAAGGTGTACTATTTGAAAGGGTACCACCCCAGTGACAGCTTGTGTAAATTATCTTCTGAGAGTGCTCATACAGTAAACAACCTAAAATAAAAAATATATCATAGAACTATATTTTAGGGAAGTTTCCCCACAGGGTTTAGATTAATCTAGCACTAGTCCTATTGCTAGGTTATATTAGGGCATTCGATTAGTTTTTACAAACAAACCTTACAAAAAACATCACTGGTGTGCGTCTTGAGACAAAATAATGGCAATGATGTTAAGATATATCAGTGCAAGATGTGTTTAAATTAAGACAGATCAAACATGCATTTTAGTCTTGGACTAGGATAAGACCCGACTAGGAAACTGCCCCTACATCTCTATAGCAGAACATAAGCCCAGTCTAAAATTAAATCATGTATTTTAGGGATATCACAAATCCAAATTAATCATGCACATTAAAAAATACCCCATAACAACATTTAAAATCATTGTGTTAGACTTAACTTAAGAAGAGAATATGTTTTGATTAACATTCACCTTATTACACACCATATAAAGTTATAAACATAATCAACAAGTGTATTTTGTGCATATAGCCTAAGTGGTGCAGTGAAAAGAAAAGATTTTAGGATGTTATTTAATAATTATGACAAGACCATCGTGTAATATTAGACACCAAAAACCAAAGTGGAGAAGATGATCATTAATTAATTTTTGCGTCTGATATGAACGTAATACATTAAAACCTTGAACGTAGATATAAAAATGAACACTTTTCAGAAGTTTAAACTGTGATTCTCATAAGCACAAGCAAACATGCTGAAAGAGAAACTACAGGTAGGCTAGCTAGTGGATTATATCAGAAACCATCATCAGGACATCAACATGGCCATGATTTAGTGAATCCTCACCTCCAGATGAAGTAATAAACTGGACTGATGATTTAAATGTTGACATAATCATATGTGCGTGGTTAACTCTCCGGATTTTGTTATGTTTCGTAGCTCTGCTCCACTCGTTCACAGTTTGGTTACAGTGTCGTGTGAGCTGCAGACTGCGAGCAGATTGGATTTCATTTGGCGCTACGCAGACCGCTTGGTGATGATGTGAAAGTACCGCGAGAGCGATTAGAAAGCAGACTTCTCCGTGTGATTTCTCGAAGCGCTCTCGCGGTACTCTGATGTCATTCTTTTGGCTGTTGTTGAACCACATGAATACACCCGTCTGCTTTACAGTCACTTTTGCGCCGTGCTAATTTGATTTCATATAATGATCGGATCGCGCAGTGCCGCATTAAGTCAAATGTACCAAATATCAAATAGCCGACTGTATATGAGGTGTATATGAGGTTCAACCCTCCAAAGTAGCAAGTGGAGCATGCGAATGGTGAGTGATTCAGATGTCAATTTATGAATGAAAGTGTCAAAGGTTTGTCACACACTGTTAAGTATTTTCACGCTTTTTTAAATGGGTATACGGAAATCCTTGACCTTTCCTAGTGGGTATACTGCGTATACCTGCTGCGTTTCACGTTAGATTACAAACAAACAAGAAAAAACAGAGTTACAAGACCTACTCTAGTAATCTTTCACACGGAGCGCTTCATTTTCGCGTTGCTCTTTCTCGTTATCTGTAAAGCTCATTGTGACTCTCATTTCGCGTATTCGCTATTATACTAGCATCTATGGGTTTCAAAAGCAGTAAACTCAGCGCTTCATATTCAGCACCAAGATGACTGACATATATTAACGAATTAAATGCAGCACCAACCAATAGGCTGTAAAATAAAAAACGAAAACGACTGAACAAATCAAACGAACGCAAGCCGGCACGGAGGCCCCTATTGGCCGGGGCCCCTGGGCTCAAGCCCACTCAAGCCCAATGGTAAGTCCGGCCATGCTCTTGGCACACATACAGACAGAGAGAGAGAGAGAGAGATTGACAGATATCTAATAGACGTGAGATGGGTAGAAGTCTTGAAGTAATTGTGGATTTGGATCTGAGTCCAACGTATTTTGACCTGATGTGTCAGAGGGGTACAAAGGGATAAAAGAAAATGAGAAATAGAAGATGAAAGCTTATTTGCCGAGCACCTTGCTCTCTCTTACTCTCTCCTTCCCTGACTGTCTGTCTCGCCCAATTGCTCTCAACATGTCAAAAAGAGCCATGGCCTATCACCATGGAGACAGATAGTGGTTACAGGTACAGTAGATAGGTGGAACAGCCTGCTTTTTCCTTGTCTAGTAAAAGATCCTATACCAGGTATACCACCTTTGTTTCACAACCAATCATTTCACCTATACCAAAACCACAATGGCAAAACTTAAAATATTGTGTTGAAACAGGTGCAAACATATTTAATAATCATCATCCACCACCAGATTTCACACAATTCACACTCTATTCAGATTTAAAAACGCCTCATTCAGCCACATACACGCCAACCCATCAAAACAATACAAAGTCAGCGAAACAAAAATCAGCACTATTACAAAAGTCCATCGTGCAGTAACAAGACCCTGCTGTTTAAAAAATGCCCTCTCTGCAAATAAATATGCCTTCACTGAACTCAGGCAGTCTCAGAAGGCATCTCCCATCATAACAATGAAACTCATATAGCACTTGGGTTCATTCTCGGATGCTGATGTCAGGGCACCTCTCAAGGGTTTTTCACTGCAATGTAGCGTGCTGCAATTTGGTCTGCACCCGGTCAGCATTCACTGGCAGTGCCGCAGAATGCCCCTGCTCCTGTGTGTGTTAGTAAAGGACTGAGCAGCTGTCACATTTATCAGGTCAAATGTGACAGATTCATATAAATCAGACCCCAGGGTGTGGTGAAATGTATGCATTAATAGAGTTTGCATGCAGAGCGCAGCACTCACCATAAGAAGGCAGACGGCAGATTCGGGCATCCGTTGTACAGCCATGATAAAGCTCTTACTACAGACAGATGTTAAAGTAACGATCAAGTACGGTGCCGAAGCCCTTTCACAACAGTCACGCTCTACAGAAGCCAAAAGAGTTTAGGCAACATTCAGTACACGCTCAGGTAACGTATCGTGCACACCTTTCGCCGGACTCTTTTACTCTCGCTTTCGGTGACAATAGTTTCCGAACGCTGGACGTTCCTGTGGTTGTAGGCTGGCACAATGTTTCTCTACTCTCCGTTTAGAAATCCCAATGCACCGATCGAGCTTCAACCTTGATCCAAATGAATGTCTCGTCTTTGATCTCAAACAGGCTGTTAGACTCCCACCTCCCCGGAGACTGGGACAGACACACATGCACTCTCTATCTGTCACACATACACACTCACACACACATTCAAAGCAGAGACGGTTGCTTTAAATGACTGAATGGCACTGCAGACACACATGCGCTTCCGTCTGATACAACCATACACGAGGCTCTGGAAGAGCAAGCGAGTGAGAGCGCAAGTGAGAGCGAGCGAGCGAGCAAAAGAGAGAGAGAGAGAGAGAGAGAGAGAGAGAGAGAGAGGGGGAGACCATCTATCAATAAACACAAAATTCATATCAAGTGTCATGAGGCCACTTAGGATATGAGCAAACGCATACACAGCTTTCATTTCGCTAAACATGTTTGTCTATGCAACAGTCACTTTTCCTAAATTAAAAAATTAATAACGCAGTGCTTGCTTTATTTACTATAGTGTTCCTGTAGCTCAATTGGCAGAGCTTTGCTGTAGCGCTGGCACAAAGGTTAGGGGTTCCTACCCTGGGGACAGACATACTGGTAAAAAAATATTTTGAATACACTGTAAGTCAGTTTGTATAAAAGTGTCTGCCAAATGCACAAATATAATTGTACAACTGTTTATACTCTTACTGTAAAACAATGTACTATTGTTTAAAAAACAATGCTATAGTACAGTATTAAAGACACACTATGCAGTTATTTTACCTTAAAATAACAGCTTCAAAGTTATTTCGGTGGTAAACAAAGTCATAGCAGGGCGAATCATCCGCCTGTTGAAGCTCAGGGAGGACGCCGCTAGCAAAACCAGCAATGCAAGCTTGAGAGAACCGCCCCTGACAAATCTTGCGAGAATCTCGACTTTCTTTACGGCAACGACGTCACACACGTTAGGCTTGTTCGACTTCGTGTGGCGCTGCAAGAACCAACCGCCGGATGACGTCAAAGTACCGCGAGAATGATCCGAGACGGCACTTTGACGTCATCCGGCTGTCGGTTCTTGCAGCGCAGCATGAAGTCGATCAAGCCTACAACAACAACTGCACGTGCGAATTTGAGACGTGAGGCTAAACGATTTAAAAGTTAAGAAAGCGCGTTCGAAAGTGAGTAGGAAAAGAGAATCTGACCGCGTTAGGAACCGGACAAGAGTCCCACTCGGTCAGGTTTTTACTCGTTGGCGTGAGCTAAAAGACGGCACTGGGTGGGATGCTGATCTGGCGATCTTGTTGATGGACTAGTAAGTAAATCTCTTATTTGTAAACCTGTTTGCTGTCTATGTTGTATGTTGTTGCGCTTGCTTGTAGTATGTCATGCGATTATCATGACAACAGTTGTCAATATCTCACATAATTATCAGGACATAAATAAGCCTAGAGGTTGTAAATAGTGTAAACATGCATAATTTGCAAACTATTATGATAAATAGCAATAATAATGTATAGTGACATTATAACGACCAATGTTATGAAATAATGCAACGTACACAATTAACTTTGTCATGGCATTTTGTAATGTTTACATTACAATAAAAGAACACAAATGAAATTTTACAGTAGACATAGACTATAGACTGTTTACTTGTGATTTAGCTGCAATCATGTAAAAACGTTATAAGCCAGCAAACGCGGTACTTTATAATTATATACACTCTACACTTGGAATAAACTTTTTATTATCCTATTACCATCATCTGTAGTTAAGTAGACTATGCAGTAGCCTAATATTTGTATGAAGTTGTGAAACATTACCTGGTCATTATCTGAGGTGTACTAGAGTGGGACATATAGGGAAATTACGACAGTTGCAAGTATTCTCCAGCGACTCTAGGGGTCGCTGTTTGACAAAAACTCCGAAAATGCATAGAGCGGCTTTAAAGAGCAACTCATGGTCCAATTCATGATTTTACATTTCCTTTGGTGTGTAAGTGTGTACCGTATTTTCCGGACTATAAGTCGCTCCGGAGTGTAAGTCGTATCAATCAAAAATGCGTTTTGAAAACGAATAAACATAAGTCACAATGAATGGACTACAGATAGCATTTATTTATAAAATGATTTCACAAAATCTAAGCCGAAGAACAGACGTTTAATCTGGAAAGGCAAGTTATTCAACTAAACAATGGCACCCAGAACAGCAGACTGAATAGATGTCTGTACATTGGTTCATATATGTCAAAATGAATTCATACAGACTAACAAGTCGCACCTGACTATAAGGCCACAGGACCAGCCAAACTATGAAAAAATGTGACTTATAGTCCGGAAATTACAGTATTGGTACATGTTAACAATATGCAAAAGATACAAACCCCAAGGTAAACGATGACGCGAGTTATCGTTTCCACAAAAATCTCTTTTCTTGGACTACAATACAACATACGGATTGTAGGCAAAACTTTACTTCCTGGGCTTGTTGACGTAGACAATATGGACATTATCATAATTCAACCCCCCTTGTGCTCACAGCTTATAAATTAACTCCTGTCAGCATTGCATTGTGAGCGAATCTTTCAAACATGGTAAGGAGCGTCACATTTCCCACTGACGAGGTATTCAGACCAATCACAATGTACAGATTAGCTAGCCAATCAGTAACCGAGCACTTTTCAGATCGATGAGCTTTGTACAAAAACAGAGCGTTTGAGGAAAGCAGTATATCTAGAGCTACAAAAATGTACGACTGTGGAAATAATTTGTTTTTTAGCCATGCAAACATTGTATTATACCAAATACACAAAATAACTATGTTTTTTAGCAATGAAATAGGTGCACTTTAAAAAATGTACCCTTATGACTGGTTATGTGGTCCAGGGTCACATATTTAAATGATCAGACACTTAATGGGGCAGTTGAGCCCTCTCTAGGGAACTAGAACATTATAGACTTTTGTTTAAGGCTGGTAAGCAACCACCTTGCAACCACGTGCACCACCTAAGCATCAGCATTGCGGGATGAACATAGCCTTTAAGTACACCATAGCAACCACCCCCACGTTCACATTAACGTGCTTTTGCTCTTGGTGCAGTGAATGAATGTGTGAGAAAAACAGAAAGGGAGAGAGATTGTGAGAGGTTGTTGCCTCGGGGGACCTAACATACTTTTCTCAAACATATGATTAGATGGCTACAGTGACTCTCTCTCCCTTGCACACACATACTGTACACTAGCACTTTCTAGCTTTTCAATCTGTTTGCTTTTTCTGTCGCAGAGACTCGATCCATCTCCATGTGACACTGACTTAGGTAAGGCTAAAAGTAGAGGCGCATCGATATATCAGCCAATAATCGGAATCAGACGATAAAAGCCTTTTTTTTCACACTATCGGTTATCGGACAATATTTCCTGTCAATCAAAACAGAACAGGAAAGTACAAAGAATTTGAGCTATGTGTATAGAAAATGTAAAAAGTTTAATGTTCAGTATTAAAGGCCATTTTAAATAACATTAAAAAAATATCTTCAGAACTTAGTTAATGCAAGTTATTATAATGTAACCACCAAACTATCGTATTGGCAGATATTTGTCTGAATGATCGGCTATCGGTGGAAAATTTTAATAGCGGTCAGTGGCAGCTCGTGACTGTTCATCCGAGGGGCGCAAATTCAAAATAAGTGTTCGGAGTGTTATGTGTGTTGCTTGCGTTTTCAAAATATGTGTTTGTTGCCTGATGTGAACCATGTGCATCACGTGTTTTGTCAAAATAAGTGCCTGCTGCACATGTGTCAAAACCGTTTATGATAAAAGAGACGGTCATGTTCACAAAATACATGCAAGACACTCCCTTAACAGTAAACTCTGATAACGCATGAGATTAGGCACTTATTTTGACAAGACATGTGATGCACACAGGATCTCTCAATGCGCAGAACACATATTTTGAAATAAGGAACCACACACATGACAGGCTACATGCATGTTGTGACGAACTTCACATCGAGCGCCCTCAAAAAAAAAGAAGTCACTAGCCGCCTCCGATATCGGTACATCTCTATTTAAAAGCACCATTCCTTTAATCTTCAATGAAACTGCACAGGGAAAATCTTTAAAACACACACACACCTGAGTCTCTCTCTCTCTCTCTCTCTCTCTCTCTCTCTCCACACACACAGACTATCTCTTTGGCTGGTTTTAATGAACCACTCAGGACTAATTAGCCAACCAGAGTGTGAGTGCACTAACAAAGATAAATGAAGTCGCACTGTCTGTTCAACTGACTGACTCGAGACCGCAGGGTGGTGGTGTGGGTGTGTGGGTCGTGGTCTGCTTTGGATCTACTATGTTGCCATGACAGAATCAAAGCCAATGTGCTGTATTCCTAAGGTTTTCTTGATTTACTGTTTTTTACTTTACATAATATCATTCTTCATATAAAAAATATATTTTTAATATCTTTAATATTGACTGAGTAATTCCATGTCAAAGATTGAAAACATGGTGAAATCAAACGATGATGCTCCTAATCTTCTAGCCAGGATTCCACAAAAAATAAAGTATACTTGAATGTACGAAGAAATACAACCCTTCAGTGCCTACCAGCATATGATAAGTCTACAGTGCGCACAACCAAACTAACTTTATGAATAATTCATATGAACATTGATGAAATCACTTTTATGTTATGATGAACATGATTGTCTTATACCATTTGGATCGATCTGCTTTCTTGGTAGTAATAATCTAAGCTATCATTTTAATGAAACTTAAGTCAACACATGTCAAAGTTTAAACAGATTAAGTCCTTACTAACCCAGTTATGCTTTATGAGGATAGTACATAAAAGTTAAAATACGTGTATTGGCAAGTTATGTAAAATATAATCCGTGTATGATATAAAGAAACAGGCTCCCACAGCTGTGATGTCAATCAATTGTGTATCGAAATTATGTTTTACTTGCATTTGCTTGCTACCGTGTAGTTTGTGTAAACAGAGGCGATTATTATATTACACGACGTAATATTTAGCAAAAAGTGTACTTACCTTCTATCCTGGGCTTCATTTTGAAAAGTTGTTATGAGAATATGAAAATCGCTTCAGAGTTTGAAGACGCGGGAAAAGCGAGTCATGTGACTCACTGGGCAGGTGGACCACAGACAGTTCCACGGACGTAAGGTATGTTAAAATTAACATCGATTAATTAATTAATTAATTTATTTATTTATTTGAGTTATTTATTTATATTTTTGTAAGCAATTTTATATATGTACCCATAAACACATGAATACTGCAAATACTGCAACAAATAACTTTCATTTGCTGCAAATAAAATCAGCATAAAAGTGCTAAAATATAAATGCATTGGAGATCTGTGAATAGTACAAGTGGGAACTGGGGAGAAAATCAATAAGATTTTATCACAATACAAAATCAGTGCTCAGACCCGAGGTATTGATTTTATAATTCATTATTTTATTCTGCACTTTAAAACTTTTTAATCTTGGGATTTTAAAATCTCGTTATTTCGCTTGTGTCCATGAAAGAACTTATTTATGTGTTTCTCATCATCAGTGTCTTTGTAAGTTAGAATGGTGGATGAGAAATCGTCATGCTTGTGTGATTTGTTTTTGTGTACAGTTTATTTATTTTAATCGTTGCAGTACTCAAAAATTAAAAAAGAAAAAAGAAATCAATATTGTCACACAATTAATATGGAATTATATCTCAAACTTAAAGTGTATTTTAGGTTGATATTCTCTCACCAATTTCGCGTTGCAATCCAACAGCACCCTCTGGTGGAAGTGGCTAAATCTTGCACTCTAAATGCTTCTGAATTGGGGTAGCATAGCAAAATATTTCATTCATAA